>NC_056733.1:362070555-362085555 GCF_019279795.1 Protopterus annectens | reverse complement strand
TGTCTGGGGAACAGATAAAACATAGCAGCCAAACTTCTGTCCATTATGTGGGTAGCCCCACAGCTGAGAGCTATGCAGACAGACTGCATTCCATGCAAAACTAGCATGTACATATAAACCCTGTAAAACTAGCTATATTCAAAGCATATAACAGCAATACTCACACTCTGTCCCTAGGTCTGGAACCTTAGTTGGCCTATGTCCACAAGTCTTGTTGTAAAAGGTATTCCTACCTGCTGTCCACTACCCCCACACATGAAGGATGTCTTCTATACAGGCAAGGTAAAGGGACAACTGCCACATAAAGTATTCATCTATAGTAGCGGGTTGCTGTGACATTGGCTGTTGGAAGAACTACATAGCTGCCTGCATGCAATTAGCAAGTAGGGAACACCAACTGGTGCAGAGGTCATCACCTGCTCATGAGCATCACCTACAAAAGCATGCTGCAACCTATTCAAACTAGCTTGATGCCTGTAGTGAAGAGAGAGAGAGAGAGAGAGAGAGAGACCAAGGAAAAATCAAACAAAAACAAAGAATAAAAACAAATACAAAAAAAAAAAAACAAGGAAGACATAAACCGGAACACAGAAGAGAGCATAAAAATAAAACAGGTATGTGAAAAATGTAACCATGTAATTGAATGTAGTACTTGGTCTGTAATAATGGGATAGATGATTTTGAAAGAATTATATGTGCCAACAAAACTTGCTGTAATGATGTCCTGCTGAACACCTGCTATGGACATATCATCTGGCTCTGTCTGCAGTGGGCCATGCCTGTCAACTGTACAGATCTTCACAGAATGTCAAGATTTACCCATCATAGTGTTTGGTCTGTTCCTCCTAACAGCTATATTACTCTGGCAATGAGCTGGGGATAGAAGTCATGAAGTAATGACAAACACTTGAGTTTCAGACCCCACCACTTTCAGAACAGTCATGGTAATGCAAAATGTATTATGCTACAAACTTCATAGGTTTGTAACAAGCATATTTAAGAACTGTTCCTATTTATCCCCCCCTAATTTTAGACTTTGTCCAGATGTGATAGTCTAAGAGGTGAAGAGGTAGGCTCACAGCTGAGGAGCCTGACTCATCTTAGGAAAGGACAGCTCACATATGGCAACCACTAGAGTGTCTGCCAAACAGTCATGACTGCCACTGCTATGCCAGTTAATGGAATGTTGTCCATATCCATATGTTACCTGTGAATATGAGTACTATACATGTTTGTATTGTAAATCTAAGATACCTATATAGGGCATATGCATAGTAAAGTACTGTTGCAGATGGGTGTGTTAAACTGCATGTGATATATTGAATTAATAACATTCAACTATATAGTGTTTTGCCGGACAATATTCACAGTTGTGACTGATAAATGTAATCACATACACATGTACTTGTGTTGTTTCAGCTATATCAATACGTTATCAATATTGATTTCCCTGTTGTCACACATTGAATTGGACCATTGTCCAGAAGTCCTGGTATAACAGGCTGTGGATTATGATTGAGCTGCAAGACTGTAAATACAGTGTGCCATACTGACATAGAACACAAATGTATAGCAGGTATCCCTGAGCATGTGTATGTATACATATGTTCATCTAAAAGGTACAAAAGTAATAACATGGCTTACAAGCAGTCCGGAAAATAGGTTGTGCATGTTGCACATGTGTGTAATATCAGTGTCACTGCATATAACAAAATAAAATGTGTACAGCTACTGATTGTTACATTACCATAACACTGATATGGGTACAACAGTAGGCATGATTATCAGGTAGTAATCAGAAAAGTGTGCAACTGTGTTATGAGCCACTGTCCATAGCTACCACTAACAGCTATATCAACACCCATGTACACTGGATATCCAAAGTGTACACACCCCTGTTGCTATGCCATTTGGGTGTGCTATATGCCAATGAGACCACAGAAAATCATTTCAAAATGTCTCTCATCTCAAATGTGACCCATAACCTATACAATTCTATTGAAAAAGAAACATAGCTGTTTCAAGAAAGGTGAGCAACCATTGCTAAGTGAAGATGTGTCATGATATTAGAGTACAAACCAAGACAAATGGATGCTGTAATCATCTCAGCAGGTGTTTACACAACATATCAGTTTAAGGGTGTGCACACACATTCATCCTGTACTGAGTATTATTTCCCATTCGTTTTCACAGAACAGATTATGTTTTCAATTGAATTGAGCAGGCTATAGGTCACATTACATATAGAGATTGTGTTGAAATGAGCTTTTGTGGGGTCATGTTTCAATTGCACAAATACCAGGTATTGTTACAGGGGTGTGTACACTTTATATCCACTGTAGCTATATGGAATCAGCAGTACCTGACCTGTACAACCAAGCTCCACCAATGATAGGGTAATCCCCCTTGGTGGACAGCAGCAATACACAAAGCACATAATAGGTTGCTGTAGTGGCTGTACAGGGACACATAGGTGCAGACCACAACTTGGAAACAAGTCCACCTCTATTTGAGCAAGCATGTAGGTTCACAGTAGACTTCTTGTAAGGCTGACTATGACTATAAATCAGACATATCCACACCACCAAGGCCAATTGCAATAATGTCTCCACATATGTAGTCAGTCTCAGAGGCAGTAACACACTTCAACCTGTACTGGAGATAAAGCACACCTCATACACACATACCATGGATACAGGCAACCTGCTTCAGACAGGTTAGGTGGGAACAGTGCCACCCTGTCCACAACATTTGTACAGGGGGATATGCAGATCAACCACACTCTTGCCCTCATCATTGGTGAGCTTGTACATAATGCCTACTGATGACAACAACAGCAAGTCACCATGGGGCATGAGAACATCACAGTCTGCCTCCTACATGAGCTCAGGGATGTGCTCACAACTCTATCACACACTACAGTCAAACACAGACTTGCCACCGTCCACACACCATCCACATGGAAGATGGCCACTGTCATCCCTCTACACAGAAATGAATGGAGAATAGAGGATTATGCAATCAAGTGTCCAACATTGGGGGAAATAGACAGGTCAAGGCTAGGAGTGTAATGCAAAATGCCAAAGCCATGATAGATTACAGTGTCATGGTATACTCTGAATTATTTGCAAGTAATATCCACTGTTGACGTGCAAGTGAACAACCATATGAGATCATGTGGCCTCTTTTCCTGTTTATGTCTTCCAGGTAATATGCAACATCCATGGCTGCCAGCATTCACCAACGTAGAGAATGACACCATAATACAATATGTAATACAGCATTACAACATATTCAGCCACAGAATCCAGGACCTGCAGGAGAGGACTGCCCTGTGGAATGAGCTTGTCCACAGGGTAAACAATGTCAGCCTGCACAGCCGAAATTATGAGCAGGTATGGCATCATTGCACTGACCTCATCCGCCATACCAATCAGTGGGCTGTTGGCATTGTGAGAGATTGGCTATCCACAGGTGGGGGTGAAGACATCCAGCTCCACTAACACATGCTGAGGAGATCCTCATCAGCCTTGGGGCACCCACCTGCCAGACAAACCATGAAGCAGAAGACAGCATTGTGGAGATGGGTGCCACCCACACAGTGGATGAGGAGCATGAGGGTAAGTCCCCAGTGCACATCACTAGAACACTGTTGCTTATCCATTTTTATCTGTAAAGTATCTGCACGCATATGTCAGATAAGATAGTCTGTTGCTGGAGTGTAGTAATGCACAGATGTGCATAATCCTTAGTATTGGGGTTTGTACTGTTGATGTGCAGCAATGCTGCTTCCACCCTGTTCCAATGCCACAGGTTTGGCTACTAACATTACTTCCCTCCCACAACTATTTAGGTCCCTCTGGCATACAACTAGGACAGCAGCCTGTAGCTGGTGAGCATGAAGTTGTTTTGTTCAGGTTTGCCAATACACCAGCCCTGTTAAGGCCATGCTATTTGCCATGCACATGTCTAACACACCTACACATAATGCATGCTGTACATGTTCATTTTTGTTGGTGTTAACTACACTGCATCACAGTGGTCACCATGGTGGCATATCTGAAGGGTATGTAAGATTCTTGCAGTATACCTCACAATCTGTCAGTGCAAGATGTATGGACAGAGATAAACCAAATGGTGGGACAAATGGCCTACAGTAGGGACATGTATGATACAGTAGCTACAACAGTGTATACACCACTATTACAATGGCAACTGTTCCTGATATATACAACGGCAGACCACAGTAATACATTCCACACCTTTTACAACCTGTAATGTGATCCTAACATGAGCAATGAATGTGTAATATGGAATCCTATGTTAGGACAACAAATATGGGGTATACAAACCTTACAAAACACTGGAAGCATATGTGTGCACACTCCAAATAACATATTGTGGAGGCAGCTTGTGATTTACTGACAGCATTCACTCTTCTTGAGTGCACACCTGCCATCAAGTACAGGACCTCAATGTCACACCAAGTAATGGTCTGCTGTCCAAGAAGTATGTCTATGACATTTGCCCAGTCATCTGTAACAGAGGTAGCCATGGCTTACACACATCTTACAAAGCATGAAATGGATCCCATATCTGAAAGGTAGTAGTCAGGAGTGGGAAAAGTAACCTTACCTCACCATTGCATATACCATGGCAAACAGTGCAGACAGTGATCTAGAGGTGTATTAAATATGGGACAACAGTGATGTAGAAAAGAAACAGATGCTCATCCAAAACAGATGACAAAACATGTTGCAAACTGGTCATAGAGGTTGTCCAAAGACAAGAAGCAACACTGAGGGAGTTGCAGGAATGTCCTGCAAGTACTGCCTATGTAGTACATGTGCCAACAATCACCTGGATTCTGCATAATTGTGGCTTATAGGCTAAGGTAATCAAATGGAAGATTTGTCCCACATGAAACATCATCCAGGGATTTGTACAGGTAGCATAAGTATGCCATCAAGTCTCCCAAAGGCATGTGTTGCAATATGCAATGGTGTCATGAGATCAAGACTCAAACCTACAGACAATATTCATAAAGATACGTGTGGTGCACAAGCAACACCTCACTCCAACTCAAGGCCACCACCCCCAATCTTTAGCTTGCTGGTGCCAGTGAACACCTTTAGGGTTGCTGTTCATTAGCTGGAACTAGGCCAGTAGACATGGTGGGTGGAACTTGGACCACTGCAGAATAACACTCAAGTGTGGCCCATAGTTGTCAAGCATTTGCAATAAGGCTGAGGATGGGGGGGTGTCAACTTGAAACACAACAGTGAAATGAAGCATACATCCAAAGCTAGCTAAGAATGGCTATATCTCAACACAGTCAAGGTTATGAATTGTGCCAGACATAATCCAGACTCTACAGCAATAGTGAAGCCACTGTGTGACCTCCAGGGGCTGTGCACATGAGCTGAAATTGCAATCTGGCAGAGATGGGGGACCTTTGTAGGTCAGACAGACCAAATAATGCTAAGTAAAGATGGGCCATGCTAGTATACCCCTTCCAGGAATAGTGACTGCTGTAATTCATTTAACAGGTGCTTCAACAAACCATTGTTTTAAGGGTGTGCACACTTATGCAACCCACATGTTGTATGCATCTCATTCAGCATCTCCACGATTAACACATTTGTTTGATACTGCATTGGATTGCACAGGTTATATGTCACATATCAGGTGTGTGTAATGTTATCAAATGCAGTACTGTGGCCCCAGTGCATATCATAGAAGATGCTGGCATGTCAACAGGAGTGTGTACATTCCTCATATCCACATGAAGCTTTGAAGGTTGTCAGTGTAACCGGCTTTTATTACATATCCATGCACTGCTAATAACGAGATCTGCAAATCAAAGGTCAGACATTAATTATTGACATCAGTCCTCATATAATCCAAGTTATGTGTCAGACAAACACATAGAGGCTGTGAGCAACAGAGCAAACATAAAGTACAGTTTTGTACCTACCATAAATGTAGATGTTCGAGTGTTCACACTGCAGCAGTCATTACACTTGGGTTATCCTGCCATCAGGTGGTCCCACAGTCAGCCAGAGTTCCAAAGTCTTGGTCCAGCGTTGGTTGCTGTCACTTCTTCCCTGACGTCAGTGTGCCAGGGGTATATAAGATGCATCCGACGCCATTTTCTTCAGTTTTTCTTGCCCCAGATGTCAGGTGCTCCCAAGTAGGTAGGCAATGCATACTGCTAATAAAATATATATATATATATATATATATATATATATATATATATATATATATATATATATATATATATATATATATATATATAAAATAAAAGCAATACCTTCAGTTACAAGCAAATACACCACAAAGTTTGTATAGGGTAGAAAGGTATAGATAAGTCCAGCTAGGACAGAGGGGATGGAGGGAGGGTAACCTGGACTGCAGCAGTGTGAACACTCGAACATCTACATTTATGGTAGGTACAAAACTGTACTATGTTCATTGTGTTACACTGCTGCAGTCATTACACTTGGGTAGAATCCCAAAGCTAAGGTTGGGTGGTGGGACTATAAAGAGCTAGGATTGGCTATGAGGCCCTGCAGAGCTGCAGTGGCAAATCCTGCTCTAGATTTAGAGTAAAGAGGCAAGTGGTAATGCTTGGTAAAGGTGTGCACTGAACTCCAAGTTGCAGCCTCCAAAATTTCCTTGGTAGGTACTCCTCTGAGAAAGGCTGTTGAAGTGGCTGTTGCCCTGGTGGAATGTGGTCTAATGTTATTAGGGACTTATTTTCCATGCTGTGTGTAGCAGTAACGAATACAGTGTCCTATCCATTTGGAGATAGTCTGCTTTGAGATAGCCTTTCCCTGTGATCCTGCAGCATATGCTACAAACAGTTGCTCAGTTTTCCTGAAAGCTTTTGTTTTGTCCAAGTAGACGCATAGCTGCCTGTGTATGTCCAAAGAGTGCAGAAGTTTCTCCCCTTTATTCTGGGGGTTTGGATAAAAAGTTGGCAAATGGATGGTTTGGTTAAGAGCCACACTAGATACCACCTTTGGCATAAAGGTAGGGTTTGTCCTTAAAGAAACCCTGTCCTGATGAAAAATTATAAAAGGTTCCACTGCCATTAATGCCTGCAGCTCTGAGACTCTTCGTGCTGAAGTTATTGCCAGGAGCAGAGCTGTTTTCCATGATAAAAATTTTAGATCGGCTGTATTGGCTGGCTCAAAAGGTGGCAGGGTCAGTTTTTCCAAAACGAAATTGAGGCCCCAAGTTGGTGTTGGTGCTCTCCGGGGTGGTCTCATGTTTTTAGCCCCTCTGAGATGCTGCTTTAGCAAGGGATGAGAGAATAAAGGAGGATCCGTGTTGTAATGTGCTGAAATGGCAGAGGCGTGGATCTTAATTGATGAGAAGGATAGGCCTTTGTCCAGCATCTCAGTTAAGTATTATAAAATCTGAGGAATGTTTGGGACAAGAGGGTCAAGGCTTTGAGCCTGGTTCCAGGTGCAAAATCTCTTCCATTTTTCTGAGTAAGCTTTCCTGGTGCTAGGTCTCCTGGCCTCCAAAATGACATCCATAACAGCTTTAGAGAGAGGTGTTGCCTGTTTGACTAATGAATCTGCCGTGCAGCCAGGTTTAGGGTTTTGAGCTGACCATGCAGGATCTGATTGTTTTGCTGAGTCAGAAGGTGTGGAATTTGAGGCAAAATACATGGTGGGCCTTGAGTTAAGCTCTTTAAGATTGGGTACCAGTTCTGGCTTGGCCAGTCTGGGGCAATCAGGATAATTTGTGTTTTTTCTTGTCTGGCTTTTAGGAGTACCTTTGAAAGGAGAGGCAGTGGTGGGAAGGCATAAACTTTTAGTTTTTTCCAGCTGAATGAGAGAGCATCCACTTTCCATGCTTGTGTTTGATAAGTCCTTGTGCAGAATATTTGTAGTTGGCAATTCAGTGGAGAGGCAAAAAGATCTGTCTGGGCATCCCCAATTTTGCGTTACCATGCTGAAGATTTGTGGATTCAATTTCCATTCGTGAGGGTCTATGATATTTCTGCTTAGATCGCCTGCCAGAGTATTTTTCTTTCCTGGCAGGAATTGTGTTTGCAGATGAACTTGATACATCAGAGCTGTGTTCCACAAGGTCATGGCCTGCCTGCATAGGGGATAAGAATCAGTGCCCCCTTGCTTGTTTATGTACCACATTACTGTGGTGTTGTCTGTCTTTAATAATAATTGTCCTGGATGCAGAAGGTCCTTGAAAGCTGTTAGAGCATTTTGAACAGCCAACATCTCTTTTTGATTGATGTGAAGATGCATTTGGTCTATGGTCCACTTGCCCTGAATGCATTTTCCTGCCATGTGTACTCCCCAGGCGTAATCCAAAGCATCTGTTGTTAGAGTCTGCATGGCTGTGGGTAGAGTAAAAGTCTGACCCTTGTTTAGGGGACATGCCTGTGCCGACCATCGAAACTCCTGCTGTAGGCAGAGAATCATTGGTATTACTGCTTCTAAACTGTGAGAGTGTTGACTCCAAACACTTTTTAGGTACCATTGTAATTTCCTCATATGCAGTCTGGCATATGGTACTAGTAGTATGCAGGATGCCATGAATCCCAGGGCCTGCAGAATTTTTCTTGCAGGGAGATGGGACTTTTTTTCCAGTAATTGGAAATATTGAGTTAGTTGAACTTGTTTGTCTGGCGTGAGATAAGCCATCTGGGCCGTTGTATTTAAGCTGGCACCCAGGAATATAATCTGTTGTGAGGGCACTAGTTTTGACTTCTTTTCATTTACTGTGTACCCTAGAGAAATTAGCAACCTTTTTACAAATGCCAGATGCTTTATAAGAATGTCCTTTGTCTCTGCTTGAATGAGGCAGTCGTCCAGGTATGGATA
The DNA here is from genome assembly GCF_019279795.1 of Protopterus annectens. Taxonomy (NCBI): domain Eukaryota; kingdom Metazoa; phylum Chordata; order Ceratodontiformes; family Protopteridae; genus Protopterus; species Protopterus annectens. Next base: position 362,076,691 of record NC_056733.1, on the reverse strand, counting down.
TATTTGAATTCCTTTTTGTCTGAAAAATGCAATTACTGGTGCAAGGCACTTTGTAAAGACCCTGGGCGCAGTAGATAAGCCAAAGGGCAGTGCAGAGAATTGGTAGTGCATTGTACCAGCTTTGAATCTGAGGTATCTTCTGCAATTTTGTCTGATAGGGACATGCAGGTATGCCTCTTTGAGGTCCAGAGTAACAAGCCAAGCCTTCTTGCCCAGCATGGGTAGAAGCTGCTGTAGTGTCAACATTTTGAATTTCAGAATATCCAGGTAAGTATTTAGAGTTGAAAGGTCTAGTATGGGCCTCCAGGCCTTGTCCTTTCTGGAGACCAGGAAGAGTCTTGAGTAAAATCCTTGTCCTTGTTCCTTTTGTGGTATTTTTTGAATAGCTCTCATGTCCATGAGGGCTGAAATTTGTTTTTGTGCCTCTGCCCATTGATTTTGTGGCAGGTCTGACATTCCTTTTAGCCTTTGTAAAGTGTGAAAGTGGAACCCGTAACCCTGAGACACAATATTCAGAACCCATTTGTCTTGGGTGATTGTTTGCCAGTTTTGAGAAAAAAGTGCTAGTTTTCCCCCTAAGGGGGCTGCCAAAAGGGAAGTGCTTGGCGTACGAAGGGGGAAGTCATTGGGACTGTTTCCTGTAAGGTTGAGACTTGTCCTGACCTCCTTTTGGGGTTGAGGTGCCCCACTGTTGTTGTCTATTAGAGCCTTGTGGTTCAGATCTGCCTCTTGGGCGTCTGTATCTGCCTCTCTGTGGCCTGTCTGACACTGGAAAGGACCAATTCTTTGTTGGCCAATTTCTGCTAATTCGAGGTGGCTGTACCTGTAAGAAATCCTTGACTGTTTGCATATATTTAGCTTTATCCTCCATTTTCTTTAACACCTCTTCTGCCTTAACACCAAACAAGGTATCATGCTGTAAAGGAGCCTCCAATAATTTTGCTTTAACATGATCAGGTAAACTCTGTTCTTTTAACCAAGCATGTCTTCGAATCACAGAACCTGTAACTGCGGCTCTACAAGAGGCCTCTAAAGAATCAAAACCACATTGCAGAGTATGTTTTCCCACCTGTTCAACTGCATGAAATAAATCCTGCATTTCTTTACAGTCAGGAGCTTATGAGCTTGCAAGCATTTTCTGTTTTAACTGAGCCATTAAATATTGTTGGTACTAAAGCATGTGAAACTGGCAATTTAAAGCCCTTACTGCTAAAGTTGCAGAAGTGTAAACTTTCTTCCCCATCTGTCCAAAGCTCTGGAATCTCTGTCAGAGGGTACTGGATTTTTTGCAATGGAAGCCTTAACCCCTTTTGGACCCTGGGAAATAGTTTCTGGATCAGCAGAAGGGTTTTTATAAAGAAACTTGTGAGTCAGGGACTCTATAGTACCTATCTGGCTTGGCTGGAGCAGGGGGCAAAGAATCAGGAGATAAGCTGGATTCAGAGAACACATAATCCACAATATCTAGCACAGGCAGAATAGCCAGGGGCCTGTGCTGAGGCAATAAAAGGAAATCCCTGAGCCTTTTCTTGGATTCTAAATATTCCTGACTTTCCCAATGGAAATGCTCCCTCATGGTATGTAAAGTTTCCCCAAAAAAATAATCCTCAGGAGGAGAGGCTGAAGGGATAGATTCTTCAGTGTCAGAGTCCTCATAGGGGGGTAGAGAATATCCCTGGTCTGAAGAGGAATCAGAGGAAATGGAAACCTGATCAGAGGAATCATAGTCTGTATCCTGCCTAGGCCTTTTCTCAGGAAGGGGATGGGAACCCCTGATTAGAGTAATGAGGACTTCGGCCATTTTAAGTATCTGTTTCTTAGGCATGGAGGACTGTCCAGGAGAATGCTGTACTTGCTTCTTTGTCTTTAATGGTACTTTTGTCTTGGCTGTTGCTTTAATGGTAAGTTGTGAAGGTCTGAAAACACCCTCAGAAGCCGATGCCTGCTCAGCAGCTCTGGACCCATCTGAGGGATTAGTTTCTGTAGGCCCAATACCTTGAGTTTCCAGAGGCCTAGTTGTCTCCACGTGGGAATCGGAGGTGGCCTGTGGCTCTGAGGTAGCGGGTGTCAGGGGCTGCAAAAGCACCTCAACGAGAACTGGCAAACCGGCAACTGGCCTAGAAGAGGTTTTATCATCGGTTTTGGACCTCGGATGTCTGTCTTTATCCTTGTCTTTGCATTTTTTCAGAATTGCGGTCGTCAGTTGATCCGATGGCATAGTATAATTGAACCTTCGGCTGAAGTAGTGCAAAGCAAAATCAAAACGTCGTTTTATAGTGCGTTTGTTAAATCTAGCACAAAACCAACAACTAGTGACGTTGTGATCAGGGCCTAGGCATGGAATACAGTAAAAGTGGAAGTACTTATGAGGTATTTGCTTCCCACAAGAAATACAATTATTAACTTCTCTGACATCGGTCTGAGGCAAGAAAAATGTTTCCCCAGTGGGGTACTTAGCTTTATTGAAGACTTCGGATCTGAAATTTGACTTTGAAAGTCTCAGGAGTCGGTACTTGCGAACTGCTTCTGCTTCGGGCACTGCATGGTAAGAAAGACTGGAGAAAATGGCATTGGATGCATCTTATATACCCCTGGTGCACTGAAGTCAGGGAAGAAGCAACAGCAACCGACGCCAGACCGAGACTTTGGAACTCTGGCCGACTGCGGGATCGCCTGATGGCAGGATAACCCAAGTGTAATGACTGCAGCAGTGTAACACGATGAACATCTGCCAGACATCTACACATTCAGCAATGGTCTGTACACTTGTGATGTATGGTGCACAGTACATGCCAATGTGTTGTATAGGTGCACAGCAATAATGTGTACATGGGTGCAGTGTGTTCCAGGGGAAGGGGCATCACCTACTAACACAACTCATGCATCACAGAGATGTATATGGTTAGTAACAAGGATTATGAATGACTGCAGTGCATGCTGTTGAGTGCCATATGTCATGCATTTCAACCGTTGGGTAATGAGAGGTTTGTGTAATATCTTTGTGCCACCTCACCTGTAAGTGTGTGTGTGTGTGTGTGTGTGTGTGTGTGTGTGTGTGTGTGTGTGTGTGTGTGTGTGTGTGTGTGTGTGCAGAAGTAAACCATAACATACAGCTCTTAATATAAATTTCTTGTCTGCCCCTCACAGGTGGCAAGGTGGGTCAGGGTCCCTCCTGTAGACAAACTGATGTTAGTGTCCATACAGACTCTGACAATGATAATAGGCATAGTGAGGCACAGGCAAGGTTGTCAGGGACTGAATCTGTGCCATTGGTTAGCATCTCACTTTTATCCACCCCATCCCCACACACAGTCAAAATGGTCACACATACCCCATCACCAGTGGCCATATATGAGGGACAGTTGGCGAGTGGTGGCATGGGACAGGAAAGTGTGGTGACTATGGCAAGTGTGTCTGTACACAGCAACCATAGCCGAATGACTATGAGTGAGGTCCAACACAGGCAGATTGACAGGGGTGCTCATAGGCGGGCTGCTGGCCATCATGCCCCTGGCAGATGTGCCACAGCAGTTGTCAACAGACACATGCTTCAGGCCATCATGGAGTTACAGGCACATATGGAATGTTACACCAGAGATGGTCTGAGGCTCCTGAGGGCTACGCTTCCTGCTGTACGTAATTACATCCGTGATTATGCAGATGCCCACCATTATTTTTGCAGAGGTCATGGATAAATGGTTGGGTGAGATGGTGGGAATCCTCAACCATGTGGTGTTTGTGGTAGAGCATGTGGTGGGAGTAGGGCATCAGCCACATGGACATAGGTCAACAACACCAACAGGTGGGGGTCTACATGGATGTGCGACATCTCACTCCCGCTCCTGTAGTGGCAGTACCAGCACCAGCAAAGCAGGAGGGTGCTGTCCACACTAGAATGCAGCAGGCCACATGCACGTGGTCCTGGCCAATCCCAACAGGGATGCAGATCCAGCAGACAGTTGCCATCATCAGGGAAGAGTACCATATCTTGGCTTCTGCCTGATAGTGCCTCTGCAACCCCTGGAAGGCGTAGTTCCCATGTCCATGGCCAGACACAGTGAACTGTACACCCTGCCATGTACAGTTCACAGCTGTCCAACATACCCATGTATAGGGCAGCCACAAGGCAGTACAATGTGGTTCCATACACACACTCATCACCATCACTGCTAGGGCACCTTCATACCTACACACACCACGTCTGTATAGACCATTTAATAAATAACCCCCTATCCCACACACAATGTCAACCAAACAGCTCAGCCGTGGCCTCGGGCAAACCCACACCACACCCAGTGCATATGATGATACCTGTGCCACATCCCTGTTATCCATACCATCGGTGCGAGGGCATGCTAATATGGTTCTGATGCACAGGGTGAATGTACTAAATTTTAGCAATGTAATGTTGTTTAAAGTGTCAGCTGGAATGTTTCATGCTTACACATTAGAGTGTGTAGCTGTCCAGCCATGATGCATTATTGCTGTTTTTAACACTGACTGAATATTGTCTCCATAATGTATTCTGTTTGTGTTCTAGGTGTCTGTGTGTCAGGAAAACATTGGTTGTCTGTCCTTTCCTACAAGGGGTGTGGCACTGTGGTAACACATTGACTGTATCATATCCCGGGTACAGCTGAACACAAGTAACAGGTCTGTATAACAGTTATTGCATGTGCCACATGGCTGATAGGTCTGAGGAGACAGGTGAGTGCACTGTGGCTGATGTAAGCAGCTCTTCTACAGTGGACAATGGTATGTGTACTGGGTGGCACACACCAAATGTTTGTGAATAACACACACACAGAGGCTTTTGTGTTGATGCAATACACAGATAATACTGTTCACATGGATGTATTTTTTTTGGCCTATGTAATTCCACCAAGACCAAATTGCCAAAACATCACATCAGTAAATAATCAATTTGCCAAATTTAATTTCATTGGAAATTGTACTGGCAGGGTATATGTCCTTTTCCCCAATGTAGTGTAATCCTGGAGTTTTCATACATAGTTGTGCTGATGTGCGGGGCATAGCCCCCAACTTTGGAGGGTGTGGGGTTGCATAGAACCACACTTAGTGTGATTAACAACTATTTAACCTCTTAACATAAACTGGACAGTATAACAGCACACTAAGTGGGGGATATGCACAACAATACCCCCAATGTGGGTGGCTGTGCCCACAACAACCACACCCAACCATATATACCAACGCAAGTATCGATCTACAGCTGTACAGTGGGGAAAAGGGAATTTACACATCTACTACTAGTTTTGATGGAATGAATTTCCACAAGATGATTACTTTGCAATGTTACTTTTGCCATTTAGTTCTTGGTCAAATGATCTCCTCGGAAATATATTTTCAGCAAACTGAAGTAGATCCCTTCACATATACACACACTTACTTGGCAACACTGAGATTAGAACCCCTACCTAGGTACTTATGTCTACTAATGTGTTTGGTCTTAATTGCACACACCACAGAGCTTGTAGGGTGAGGTGTGGATGAGCTTCCTGTAAAGTGAACAACATCACCAGGCCTTGTACAGTATGGTAATGGGGGATGTACTGGGTGTTAATGGACAATACATAGCATAACATACTGTCATATGCACATTGACAAACACATACAGTCATAGACACATTTGGCAGACCTGGGTTTAGCACTGCTGACTACATTGTCAGTGAGTCCATACAGTTAAAGAGTTTTTGCACACAGCACATGCATCATTGGGCTGAAGAGTGTCATCAGTTACCTATATGGTTGATGGTGACAGCGGTCCTCATGCAGTGGACCTTGGGACATGTACTGTGGGTACCATGGTGTAAAGTCAGTATACCCAGCACCCCCACCCCACATTGGAAATTGTACTCACTGAAACCCATGATAATGCTCTGACATACCCTCAAACACACATTTACAAGGACTGCAATACAAACCATTGTCTATCTAATTATTGCTACTACAGGGATATGCATTTATTGCACATGGCACATGGATAGTAGGGTGAGGCTTTTGTCATAGCTCACCTAATGTTAGCAACATCACCATCCCTTATAATGTATGGCATGGTTTAGTGTATTTGGAGAATGTGGCCTCAGAATGCTGTATCCTACAAATATGCAGACTC
>NC_056733.1:362043055-362065555 GCF_019279795.1 Protopterus annectens | reverse complement strand
GTTGTAAGAGGTATTTCCAACTACCCTCTGTGATGCTGCTTGTTAGACACCCACATGAAGTTCTGCTCACAGTGAAGGAAAAGAGCCAATGCCCACATGAATTGCTTAGTTATAGGAGTGTTTTTTCCATGCAATTGGCTATAGGAATGATACCACAGCAGTTACACATGCATTTAGCAAGTGGGGGACTCCAATTCGTGCACAGGCCATCAGCTGATCATGAGCATTACCTACAAAAGTCAAGCTGTATTTTTCTACATCTACCAGAGAGGGAGAGAGAGATAGAGAGACAGAGAGTCAGAGAAAAAGAAAGAAAGAAAGAAAGAAAGAAAGAAAGAAAGAAAGAAAGAAAGAAAGAAAGAAAGAAAGAACCAAGCGTGTTTGTGTATGATCCGTGGAGAGTGGTCTCTGAGTATTATAAGGGTTGCCTATATTGTTCACTAATCCATACTATCACATAATCATTGCACATGGCAGTAGACATTTATGGCTGTGGATTGTCTACACCAACCTCTATGGTGTTTGACAACTGTTGGCCTTGTAATGTGGACATTAGAACATACAGGTCCTCAATTTAATAATGTAGCAAAACCCGCCCAGCAATGGATCCCTGTTATTACACAATCACAACAACACACACACAGGATACTGATGAGACACACACACACACACACACACACACACACACACACACACACACACACACACACACACACACACACAAAAACTTACCAGTACTGAGTTTTGAACCTCTACCTAATTTTGTATTGCTACTACAGTGCTTTGCATTTATTACACACGCCACAGAGCTTATATGTTGGAGAGCTCTCCAAAGGTATCTTTGAAGGTGAGTGACATCAGCAGCAGTGCTAAAGGAGGGTTAAGGGAAGTGTAGCAAGTGTGAATGTCCACGAAATCAGGTGTCACCAAAAGCACACACACACTCTCTTACACAAACACACACATTTTCCCAGTTGCCAGGACCAGGATTAGAGCTCTTACCTAACTAGTTTGCAACACTATAGTATTATGCAGTTATCGCAAGCATCACAGAGCTTATTTGTTGGAGAGCTGTCCAAAGGTATCTTTGAAGGTGAGTAACATCAGCAGCGGTGCTAAAGGAGGGGTAAGGGAAGTGTAGTAATTGTGAATGTCCACAAAGTCAGGTGTCAACAAAGACACACACACTCTCTCACACAAACACACACATTTTCAAGTTGCTAGGACCAGGATGTACACTACAGTATTATACAGTTATTGCACACACCACAAAGTTTATGGGCTGAGAGTTGGCCAATGGGTTATTTAAAGTTGACTGACATCAGCAAGAGTGCTAACGTAAGGCAATGGGAGGTGTAGTGAGTGTGAATGGCCTCAAAATCATTCATCTCCAAGCACACACAGTTGCCATGTCTGGGATTAAAACACCTACCTAGCTAGTTTGCTACACTACTGTCTTACACAGTTATCGCAAGCGCCATGAAGCTTATAGCACTAAGACTTGCCCAAAGGGTTATTTCAAGGTGACTGACATCACAGGAGTGCTAACATGGGCAATGGGAAGTGCAGTGCGTGTGAATGGACCATAAATCATTCCTCTGGAAACACACACACACACACACACACACACACACACACACACACTCAGTCACACACAACTTTACATTTCACAGGACTGAGTTTACAAATGCTACAGGAATACTTATTTGTACTATAGTGTTACACAGTTATCACAAACATCACAGACATTAAAGGGCTGAGAACTACCAAAAGGAATGTCTACAGTGATTGACATCAGCATATCATGTAATATAGGCCAATGGTATGTGTAGTGGGTGGGACAGCCCTCATAATGGAATTATCTCGGTTACTGTCTGTCTCTCTCTCTCTTCCCCACATCTGTGTGTGTATGTTTAATATATTATAGTCTGTTGGCCTTAGATATCTGTGAGTATTACTATCTAATGGGTGTGAAGCATAAATGGTGTACAATTTGGTGTGTGTGCACAGACATCTGCAAATGACAGATATGTATAGTCCACTGTGTTGTCATACATGGGCTTCATTTCTTTAAGTGTAGGAGCATGGCCAGTATGACCTTCTGCATTGAGTGTGTGCATCCATTCCAGGTAGGGTTGTACTCCAATCCAGGGTTTGGTGTTCTACACCTACAGCTAGCAAACTGTTTCTGCAGGATATCTGTAGATAGGTTGGCAATATGGAGTCACAATGGGTGAAAGATAGGAGCATACTGTAACTATTGCTGTCTGTGCTGCTTGTGTTACATGGTTGGTGTTAGCAGAGATATTCAGACATATGTACTGTTTTGCACTGTGATGTATTATGTCATCAACTACTGACAGATATAATTATTTGCTCACAGTTATTTACTGGGAAATACAAGATGAATGAAGTTGAGTCCAGTATTGTGGGCCACAGCCTACACATTCTTGAACACTCCTGCCATTCTGGAGGGGCAGTTACATACACTTGCTAATGGGTCTGTGTAAATGGACCAGCACCTTGGTAGCATCGTGGCTGAGGATCCCCTTCTTGTAGACATATATATATATATATATATATATATATATATATATATATATAAAATGGCCATCTGGTCAGTTCCCCTTCACATTGTGGTTTATGAGCAGGTTTGCAGCCACCCATTAATGGATTTGCAGACAGGGGAAGTATGGGCACACATCAGAGCTTCAGACTTCACACGCTTCATGACATCCATGATTCCACACCCCCCCTCTGTTATCCGATCCTCTTCCAAACATTATACAAGCGATATCTGAGAAGTATCCGTATAGTTGGCCCTTCATCCCAGCAGTATTTATGGATTGGTCCACAGTTCTTGAAGTAGGACATGGGGGCATGCTACTGGGATTTGTCAACATGGCCTTGCATTTGTATTATGTTGACTGTGTTAGGTTGTTAGTTAGGACCCCATGAGATACCATACAATGGCACTACGAGTGAGGCACAGTCATTTGACAGAGGACTGTAGGCCATTTGGTAGTGATGCAGGCCACCTGTAGCAGGCCAGTGCATTCTGTCACTCCTGCATTCCCAAACTGTGAGCCAGTGGATTTCCCTGGGGTGACAGGGTAACTTTGCGAGGTGTTACTGCAATACTTCCTGTCCATATTGATCCATTGCTCTGGATTCAGACAGATTGCTGCTTACAGCTAGGGACACACCTGCATAGGATACCTCTTCAGATGCTGCATTCTGTGGGTATTCCCATACAGAAGTGTGGTCATACTGTACTCATTCCCAACAGCAAGGATATGGCCTGTGATAAACCTGTGGCTGGTGAGCTGAGTGCATGTGTGATATGGAAGCTACTTGCAGCTGACTCACAGATATACCTGGGACATTCGCCTTATGCTGCCTTGTGCGTGGACATAGGCAGTCTCTCATTACTTCATAACTGTGCCTTTTGTGGTCTGCCAGTGACTGGCCAGACTACACCAGTATTCCATACTACATGGACAACTAATGTGCTGCTAACCAGTATGTAACAATTCCAAAGTTGTGTGCAGTTGACAGTTACATTATATGCACTCTATCCTGGGTACTTCTACCTGTGTACTGTGTGTATGTATGGGCCCACATTCATGGCATGTCCATCTTTCAGACAGTGACAGATATTGACATCTGGACAGTGAGTATAGAAGACTGCTGACATGGGTATTGCTGCAAAGCATTACGGTTGGCACTGCAGTGGTCGGAACATGGCCCTGTCAACAACACTACTGCCCATAGGCCACTGAGACACAACCCTCCATGCCTACATGCTGACCACTTCCAGACCATATTAAACACACAACCTAACACACAGACAGCTGCATATTGTACACATGCAACAATCTATCCTGTAAATTGGGCCAGCTCAGGCAATCTGTGGTCCACTGATATTACTCCTCACAATTACATGTTACAGCATTTCTACACAGGATTGGGGAGGGCACACCTGATGACTTTAAACATTTGTTATGACTGTACTGGTATTCCAGGTACTCTGTTGGCTTCCATTTCATATTGTATTCTGACCTATCATGCAGACTGGAGGCATATCACTAGAGTACAGATCTTAGCTTTTATTGACCTACATTTCAATTTCAGACTTCTTACCCTTCAGAAATAACATATAACTGCCAGACTTGTTGTAGTCTGTCTGTGTAGGTCTGGAGAGGAGCTGTTCACCATTGGCATAATTTGGAGGCCTTAGATCAGCCTTTCTTTATGGTCATCTACACCTGTCCTGCTGGCTGAGGCTGGTGGTGGGTATGTGAACCTCACTGACATGCATGTGTGTGTCCTATGGACACCCACAGTTATTTGGGCCACCACGTATACTGCTGTGGGATTTGTCACCTTGTCTAGTACTGCCTAGTATGTTGACACCAGTATTTGTTATGGATTTCATGCTGCCCATATAGGTGTCCTCTATCTGGTGCCATCCCATTCGGCCATCTGATTCCTTTGCATGCTTGCATCCATACCTTAGATACAACTATCAGAACATACTACTCCATTCAGTAATTGATAGGAAGAGTGACTTACCTTGTGGCTGGACCAGTATTGAGGATGGTGCTGGAGCGCTATGTTCGATGCACATAGTGCAATCCCTATACATGGTAAAACACAGGTAGTGTCATGCTTGGCATCCCTTTTACTGTATGTGTGAGTCAGAGTGAGGTGTCATTCCCTGGGTCCCTATCATGTCAGTGTATGTGCTATATGTTGCCTCTTTGTCAAGGCCTGGGCATACTGGGCATGCCTCCTTCTGCTTACATGTGCAGGCTCTGATAGTTCCTCCTCTGAGTCACTCTGTGCCTGTTATGGCCATGGCAATGGTGGTGGGGGGCCGTGTTGCCTTGCCCCATGCTGTTCCTGCTGCACCTGTTTCCACAGGATCATATTGTGCAGCATGGCACATACTATGAACATTTGTGTACATGTAGCTGGAGAGTACTGTAAGGCTTCACTGGATATGTCCAGGCAGCAGAACCCTGACTTGAGCATCCCAAACACATGCTCTATAATGATTCTGGTTTGTGCATGTGCCTCATTATGGAGTTTTTCTACAGGAGTGTGTGCATTTCTGTGGGGTGTCATCAGCCTGGTGAATGCCTCACAAGTGTTGAGGACATATATGTGCTCTCTGGCATGTGCTGACATGCCATCCAGGAACTGGTGGAGTATCCTGGATGGTGATGCCTGTGAGATCCCCATGATATCCCCAGTTGCCCTTTGGGAGTTACCTGTGGCTAATATTCTTAAGCCTACACATACCTTGGTATCCACTGGGATGGGTTCCCCTCTGTTGATTCTGTGTGTGAGGCAGGGTCCAGCACAGCTCAACAATTTGTTGTAGAATGTCCCTGTCCACCCTAGAGTGCTCCACTATCTCCAGCTCATGTTGCCCCTGGTAGGTTACCCTGGGTCTGTACACTCTTCTCCTATGCCTCAATGTGGCATGGTTGTCAGCATTCACATCATCACCACCCTCAGCCTCTTCCACATATTGATGTACGAGAACAACAGCAGCCCCTAACATTTTGTTAGTTTTGTCAGGTATAATTTTCCCATCTGTGTACACCAGTTTTGTAGAGCTTGTATGAAAAACCAGACTGAAATGTGTTTGCTTAGTTTATAGTAGTGTGCTGGGCTGCTGCCTGTGTAATTGGCTGATACTGATACATTTCACCTGGTAGCAATGCTAGTTCTCCTCGATTGCCTTCCAACTGCTATTTTCCATTCCCATTGCCTTCCCGTTTAAGTCCTGAGGCGCGCCGCGCATACCTATGGCTCAGATGTGAACAGTGCTGCTATTTCCTGTTTTTTTTTTTTTTGTTTTGTTTAAAACCTGGTGTGCAGCGTGCACGCCCATTTAAGCAGGGAAAACAGCACTCAACAATGTGAGACACACCCCCTTCCTTAACTGTGCTTAGCTAAGGGAAAACACAGGCTACAGAGCTCCAATAAGCTTACAGCATGCATGGCACTTCCCCTTATGAGGTCATCCACCTCTTATACTTATACAATGGTGTTGCTGCACCTACACGGTTGGGTGTAAGCTAACACTGAGAGGAAATCTGTGATTCAGTATCAATCCCCTCATTTGCATAAACCAGAATGCTAATTCATATTTACCACACTCACACTGAGCCTTCCCCCTTAGCAACCACTATTCCCTGGTACTGTTGTCTTATACATGCCATTGACTATTATGGCAAAATGCTGATTTGGGTATAAAAGCTTATTTCCCCCTTTTTTTCTTATTTTTGTGGCGATCCCATTTGCTCACTGCTGCCTACACTTAAACGGCTGAGATCAGCCAAAAAAAAATAAACATGTTTTGTATAAAATTTCAACAATTTTCATGCCAATGGCCATATATTTGGCCATTGTCATACCTACTACATTGAATACATGCTTTCTTTTGAGCTGTCATGCTTCTGTTTGTAATTTGCAGAAATGTATTTGGTTAGTGACTGAATACATTTCTGCAGGTTACACTATTCCTGCACAGATGCCTGCCTGCTTCCTGGATTGCTAATTAACCTCATTTGCATGGTTTTCACTATCAAGTGAGGTAATTAGCATATAGCAGTGGTGTCCATGCTGGAATAGTGTAGGAGCACTTGTGCACGTTCCGGGTGCTAGATCGGCCATATAGTGTGCAGCAGCTCTTGCACTATTCCTGTACTCCGTGCAGAGCTTGCTGAATCTGGGGGATTGAGTTTTAGATGAAATAACAAACACAGTCACCTCACAGTAAGATGTTGTCCTGTTCGATTCTCAGCTAGAGCGTCTTCTGTGTGGAGACATGCGTGAATGGGTGTACCTTCGTTGAAGGTTGTGCGTCAGGGCCAGCAACTCGGCATGTAAAAATTTAATGCCAATCATTAGTGGACCGGAGATAAGCTGTGGCGACCCCGAACCAGGTAAAGCCAAAAGATACAACAACAACAACAACTCTTTTCCATATTTATTAGCTAAACCCCATATGACCTTCCACATTTTCCACTTACATTATATACAGATGTCATCTATTGGTCCATTCAAAATCTGGACACAATCCAATCCCCGCCTGAATCAGACTTACTCTCCTGCCATTCCTTGATATTATACCACAGACTAACACTTAACTCCTCAAAAACATAATTGCTGTTGTTTGGAATGCATCAAAAACTCTACAAAACCACAAATGACATTTGTACTAGAGATGCTAAACACAACAACATGGAAACTGTAATCTCCTTCAAGTACCTTAGGATATCATTACATCAAACTCTCAACTTTCATATATACATTGAGAAAACCAAGAACAGCAGTGTGCATTGACCCTCTCCTCTTCTGCATCAATAAAATTTCACCATTCCTTATATCCCATCAAGATCTGCAATAGGAAAAGGAGTTCTCTTGTCCCAGCTAGAATAAATATGGCATTCTGCTCATAGCAATTGCCTCCAACAAAAACCTCACCATCTCCCCACAATCTATCACCAACAAAAGCTGCCAGTCATCACTTAATCACCTCCATTTTACCCTTTTTAAAGCTAACTGGTTTCCATACAACAAAGAACAGACCTATTGCTTGCAGCTTAACTCTTTGAAGTAATATGACTTGAAACCTTTTTCGTCTAGCAGCTAACATAAAACAGCTTATACGACCTTAGAACTGCTCTCAGACAGCTTTCACACTTATATCCTCAGCCTGGTATCTTCATACCAAGAAGCCTCTTTAACTTTGGGCCCCCAGCTTTGACAATCCCTCCCTAGGTATTTAAAGGTGCGCTCCTTCTACCTCACCTTCTGAAAGGAAATAAAAAAAAACACTTCCTCAACCGAGCAGTATGCACATGCATGCAAAATGGATACATCAAGTAAGCTCTGTGCCTCTTTTTTGGAAATCCTACTCTCTACCCACTGCATCGACTCCATGGAGCAAAAAATGCTTATATTGTACATATTGCAAATAACTAATATATAAAAAGGATTTCTAATGACTGCTTTATCACTTCCTTTCCACACCAGTTAATATATATTTTAAGTCTAATGTCTTCCCATCCAGACTGTAAGCTTCATGTGTCTTATGATATTGTTTGCAATGCTGTGTTTACAGATTTTTATTCTTGTTATCTTTTATGCCAAAGTGCTGTCTTCTCTGTCATTTATTCACTTGAGCTGCATCAGAAAATGTTTTTCTCTGATCAGTGCACTATCCCTTTCAACAAAGATAAAATAAAATGCCTGTGTGTGTGCGTGTGTGTGTGTGTGTCTGTGTGTCTGTGTGTCTGTGTGTGTGTGGGTTTGGGTGTGTGTGTGTGTGTGTGTGTGTGTGTGTAATGAGATACTAAACAGTGTTTCCACCTGCCTGAGTTTGTTGCAGCTCAGGTAGATGTGAAACATCCCATGAATGACACATCAAATATACATCTTAATACTATACACATTTAAAATTATTTAAACTTTCATATTCACAATATTTATACTTTCAATTTCACATTAATATTTACATTTATCAGCTTGTAAGAATCACTCTGTCATCACATTAACAATATTCCGTTATTATTTCTTTAAATTATAACCCTTTTGTCTATCTCTCATACTTTCTTCCATAAAAATCTTTTTTATCTCTAATAATGCACCTTCATTTTCTATCTTTATCATACAATAATCCATCACATCTTATTTTCCATAGTATTTATATTGCTACAGATATTTCCCATTTGTAATTTTCACATTTCCTTTTTTTCTCATATTTTCCATACAATATCATATGCATTTGCATATTTATTTTCTAAATTCTTCCGATTTATACTCAGTTTTCATCATTTTGTAAAACATTTCATTCTTTTTCTACATTCAAAAGGAAAACAGGTTTTATTCTTTCTTCTTTCTTACATTTGTTACATTTCCTTTCCATTAATTTTAATAAACTTAAGCTTATTTTCATATTCCCTCCCTTCCATTTTTTTTTATTTACTACTTTGTTTCTCCTCCCTTCATTTATTCATAATTCTTCATATTTCATATACATTTACACTTTCTATTACCCAAATCAAGTCCAGATGCACAAATACAACATAGACTTTGTGTTATTTTTTAGTTCAAACATCCTTTTTTATTATGTATCTCCGCTCTTTTAACTGAGTGCGATATTTAAAGCCATGCAAAATTGAAAAAAAAAAATTATTTCTCCACCTTATCTGGAAACATATACATCCCTAAAGTATGCTAGTTTTCCCAGTCATAGGATCATAGGATCATAGGAGATTACTATGCTATCGACACAGAGGTCATTTTAAGCCTAGCCATTTCATCTCAATATAATACCATAGAAATGCTAGTCAATACCCAAGATCACATTTAATGATGACTGTTCATGTCTAGGAGGGTTGTGGGCACTATCCCTTGTAAGAATTTATGGTGCCCTATCCACTCATCCAGGTTCCTCTTTAATCGTGCCATAGAGGTGCACTATTTCACATGAATTGGTAGCCTATTCCAAAGATGCAGCAGTCACTGGGAGATAAATCTGCCCCTCCAGCATGTCGTATTTGGATTCACTTTATATCCTCGAAATACTGAAATGTTGAAATTTAGTATTTCGAAGCTATAAAGTTGAAAATTTAAAACCACAAAAACTCAGAACCGCGAAATTCAAAATCTCGCACAATGGAGATTTTGAATTTCATGCTTCTACTCCACACACACACACACACACACACACACACACACACACACACACACACACACACACACACACACACCTTCCTCCCCACACACAAACACGTGCTCTCTAGTACATAAAAGCAGGGGGACAAGCCACCCTGCACCCCCTGTGCCTCCCACACCCCCCTACTTAAATATTCTCACTCCGAGGTCGCACTACTTACAAACACACACAAAACACCACCACACAAGCTACATTCTCCTCGCACACACACATCACAGCAACAAAAAACACTGACACACACTACAGCCCCTACCCAAAAGTCTTAACAAACACACACTTACCTGAATCCATAACCACAGCGAAACCTCAGAAGCATGAAATTCAAAATCTCCGGTATTCGAGGTTTTGAATTTCGCGCTTCTGAGCTTTCACTCTTCTCAGGATTCCACTTTATGGGCTTGAAATACTGAATTTTGACATTTCAGTATTTCAAGCTTTTAATGTGAATCCATCTTATTTAAGTAACAGCCAATATATAAGTTCCTGGAATGGGTAGCCCTAGTCCCATTTGATTTGCAGATATGCAGCAAGTTCATTAGGTTTGGGTCTTGGATTGCTCTGTAGGCCAGGCATATGTTTCCCCTAAGAAGTCTATACGATACTGCATATAGTGACAGGGACTTTAGTCGGTCTGTGTAAGGCACATCCATCCATTCATCCATCCATCCATCCATCCATCCATCCATCCATCCATCCATCCATCCATCCATCCATCTATCCATCCAATCTCCAATGAAAGCAGGAAACAAAGTGATTATAAAAACAATCAAGTTCAATATTATACATATATATATATATATATATATATATGTATATATATATATATATATATATATATATATATATATATAAATTATTGTTAATGTATTGGTATATATAAACAACAGCAACCACAAATGGAAAGAGGTGCAGGTATAAAAAATTAAACAAAAAAAACATAGAACATAATAGAACATAAAACAATACCTGAAAAAGATTACAAAAAGAACATTATAACCAACACAAATGAAAACAGGAAATAAATACAAACGGTCAAATACCACGCTACACCCAGCAGCCAATGGTTACATGATGTCATGAATAATTCAGTGCATCTAAAACCAATACCAATACCAATGCAATTCTTTGTCTAAGTACACTTTTTATACCAATGGCTTCATTAAGATGAGAAGAAAGATTAGCTCTGAATCTCAAATGCCAGCAGAGTTTGTAGACTTCTCCAAATCATGAAAGAACTTTTCTTTCTCAGCATGATCAAGTACAAAAGAGTTGGACAAAGTTAGCATTAACAGATATTAGTAAGCATGCCTGACCCTGCTGTTAATACTAACTGTGCCCTTATCTCTCAAAAGCACTCTTTGTAACACTACAAATCTTCAAGACGGTTCAAACACACACAAATGTATCAACATGCACTAAACTTTATATGTTTCTTCACTTAACCCTACCTAACTCTACCCTACCTAGAGATGCATAAATAGCTCTACTCTTAAAAATGAAACCTTCAGAATATCTGAAGGTTTCAACATTAGTTTCTCAAAAAAAATTATCTTACCGTACACATCGGATGTTCCATTCATTTGAAAATGTAACCTTTCATAGAATCAAACACAAGATTACACTTCCGAGTCATTAACTCTGTCGACCAACAGCCAGTTCAATGGAGTGAATCACACACAAGCATGTGCACATGTCTGTGTGTCTGTGAGTCTTTATAAATATATACTGTTTGCATCTTTGTGCAACTTTTATGGACTGAATGAGTGTGACATTGTCAAAAGTCTCTGGAAGATTTCTCACTGTGTATCATTGTCTTGCAGATACTCCTAAGTTGTTTTGCATACATAATTATTTGGGTTGCCGTCAAGTGGTGTTTTTATTGTGTAAGATTTTTCAAAATTCCCAACATTGTTCTGAACTTATATATAATGATGCTTTCTGCTCTGACCAAATAGATATTGCCAGCAAACAAATTAATTGCAAACTTTGCTACCAAGACTTCCATTCAAAACACAAAAATATGTGAACTCCCTATTCCCCCATTCATCTGTAAAGATCATATAATGAAAGTGCTAACAAAGACCAAAAACACATCATCCATGGAACCTGACAATATACCTGGTTGATTAATAAAAACTGTTAACCATGCCCTTGCAGACACACTCCTTAATTGCTTAACCTAAGTTTATCTAATGTGTTTCTCCCCCCAGATGAATGAAGCACTGCAGTAGTGATGCCTCTTCATAAGGGCAAACTTAAAACTGGCCTTAATAATTACATGAAATATCATGTATTACTAACCTCACAAACTATCATATCATTCTTATTAGACTTGACCCCCAAAACATCATACAGAAAAGATTAGCTCATAATTGGTAAGATAAATAGCAAACTGACTTAAAGTTAGAACCCACAGAGTGTGAGTTGCATGTGCCTGATCAGAAAGTATGAAATTGACCAATGGTTTCCCTGAGGGTTCTGTGTTAGGACCTATCCTTTTCAGTATTTTCTTCTCTGATCTCCAGATAGAGAGTTAAGATCTCATAGCTTCATAGATTCATAGCTAATGGCCCGAGGAGGCCTTCTTAAGCCTAGTCAAGTTTTCCCAAAAGAATAATGATGCCCTGTATCCAAATAGGGCATCAAGGGCCAAGCATTTATAAGCTACCTCTGTCCATAAGGGATATGGGTTCCAGGCTCGGTGTAAATTTTCTACTCCCCATTCACTTGTCTAGGTTGTGCTTAAATTGAGTAATAGACAAACTCAGCTTTGCATGGATAGGAAGCCTGTTCCATAGGAGGGGCAATCGGTGACACATATCTGTTTCTCCAGCATATTCTGTTTAAGTCACAGACAAAATTTAGGTCCGTAGATCTGGTACTCTGACTTATGAATATGTAGGAGATTTATAAGTGTGGTGTTTGCAGATGCCTTGTAATCCATGCATAGATCATCTCTCAACAATCTAAAGGAGACTGAGTAGAGAAAAAGGGCCTCAATGTGCTCTGCATAAGACAGGTTTGTTACATCTTGTATTCCTTTTTGTAAGGTACCTCTAAGGTCACTCTTGTTGCTGCATATGCCTAGTCATGTACATACCAAAGGGAGCATTGTATTCTGTGACTGCTCTGATAAGGGCAGAGTACAGTGGTATAATGACCTCTTTGGACCAAGATGCCATGCCCTTACTTATAAGTTGTGCATTATAAAAGGATTTCCTCACTACTGTGGCCACATGGTTGTCAAAAGTAAGGCTATTTCTACATGCATACTCAAAATCCCTGACCACTGGATCAACTTGTAGGGACATATTATCAACATGGTAATTAGCTGTGATGGTTAACTTCCCAAAAGGTACAAGTATGCATTTCTTAGCACTGAGTTTAAGACCATGACTTTGGCACCATTTGTTAATCAGAGATATACATTTTGAGGAATGCTAGGGTCTGCAAGGGAGTTGATTATAACCCCCAGCTTGGAATCATCTGCAAGCTAAGTCAGCCATAAACTTTCAGCATTTGCTTCCATTTCAGAGAAATAGATGCCAAAAAGGAATTAGCCCAGTTCTGAGCCCTGAGGGACTCTACTAGTGACTGACCTCTTGCCGAATGTGGCCTCATCTATTTTGACCTCCAGGGTCTTATCAGTGAGCCATTTGGCTATCTAGCAGGTGATAACATGGTTTATACCTAAATTATTGAGTTTGTCTATAGTGCCTGAGTGGGATATTGTTATCAAAATCTTTGGCCAGGTTGAGGTAAGCTGTGTGTACAGTCTTACCTCTGCAGTTAAGAAAGCTTATAGATGACTGCAAACTAGAGCTGTTGAATCACCCTATGATACCCAAACTCACCAGAATGAACTCTCACTAGTGAACTCTTGGTGTATTAAAAATGTTCTCATATCAAATGTTACAAAGTGTAGTACTAGCATTGCTAATTGACAATCCTTCCCCTTCTTGTACTATACAGACAACACACCTCTATAAAATGAAAAGGTAGTCTGGGATCTAGGTACTTAGGTTGATAGGGCCCTCTCTTTTGACCATCATGTGCAATGGTTGTCAGGAAATCCTTTTATTTAACCCAGCTAATTGCCAAAGGAATATCATCAAGGTCTAAAGAGGTAATCTCTCCCTCATATTTTAAGATTTATCAGGCCAATTATTGAGTACAATGCCCGGTCTTTTGGATGTATCTCACTAAAAATATCAAACAATTAGAACAACACCAAAGTTACTAATCATAAAGATCATAGGAATGAGGTATTTGGACTACTAAGAGAGGTTGAAAGCTCTCTCCCTTTATTCGGTGTCTAATAGACATTTGAGGCAAACTCAGATTTATTTCCAGTCTCCTTTTTTTAACAGATGTGTTGCATATCCTTTCCCAGGAAGGGTAATGGTAAGTAATGACTAACCCAGGAAGGGTAATGGTAAGTAATGACTAACCCAGGAAGGGTAATGGTAAGTAATGACTGACCCAGGAAGGGTAATGGTAAGTAATGACTGACCATAAGACTCAATGGTCTTGGAATATCTATGAATCTATGAAACAGTGGGACATTGATAAATTATACCAAATCCTACTTTTGATCCATAACAGATTTATTTCTGCCTCATGTTTTTAAGGGATGTATTACACATCCCTTTTCAGCACACTACCTGTCAGTGATCAAGCCAGGATGCAGAAATTAGTAAAGCTTCAATAATCAGCTTGACCGTTTTATTGGTAGTCATTCTAAACTGACAATAAAAATGCTTTGGAGCCTGCAACTGTGAAGGAGACCATAGTACAGTTAAAAGTAATCTCAAAAACACTCCTTGTTAAGCCAGTTATTTGCCCAACCCATTCAGTAGAGTACACATTGCTGAAATGAATAGTACTGTCTCCAGAATCCAACAAAGTGCAAAAGTGTAAAACCAAAGTGTATGAAGGATAAGTAAACTAAATCTGTTTCCTTAAGTCAAACAAAATAATTAAAAAAATGTCCATCCTCCCACAGTAGTTATCTTCTCTGCCTCCATATACTTTTCTGCCACCAAAAGGTAATACCTATAATGTCCAGTTCCTCTGGGTAAACTGTCAGGAGAGTCAAACAGAGCATGCAGTTACATAATACATGTTCTGTTTTGAAAATGTGTTTTTATATCAAGTGGAATACTACACTTAATATCTTGACCCTTGCTCTCTTAAGTTCAGCAATAAAAAAATAAAAAAAAATCACTATCCTTGTCCACTTTATTTAGTACCATACAGACGTTTATGAGTTCTCTGATGTGACAGATGTTAGTCTAAATATCCGCAATTATGTCCTAAATCAACAAAACAGTTAATTGTCACACCTTAAGTAACAGTCTGACCCAAATATAGACTCACCCCGGGATTCATGAAGCTTGTACCAGGTGCAGGCGTAGCATCGGTGTTCTAACACCAAATATGGCCACCGAGTGATTCAGGTATGAGCTGTTTCCACGTACACTACCTGCGTACGCTACGCCCGCACAACTCCCAAGCCCTGTATGCTAATTACCCCATGTGCAGCAGAGTAGCATGCAAATTAGGGTATGTAGTGATTCAGGAAGTGGTGCAGGCATAGTGTAAGCATGCAGAAATGTAAACATTAAAAAATGGTTTACATTTTTGCAAGCATAAAATTGGAGCCATGACAGCCGACCAAACATGTATTATATTGTTAGTATATGCCAATGGCTAAATATATAGCCATTGGCATAAAAAAAATGTACAAAATATAAAATTAACATTTAATATATATAGTCAAACTATCGCGACATGGAAGCGCAGGGCAGCGGTGGCAAAGGGGATCACAAGGAATATATAAAAATATAGAATAAAACCACAATGAAACACATATCATGATTTCCCCATAATAGTCAATGGCAGGCACGCTACACCATACTATGGCGCAAGGGTTGTTAAGGGGCAGTGACAGTGTTATGCGTAGTAGCTAGGAATTAGTAGGCAATGCCATGGAAATGAGAGGAGTAATAGTGAATCACAGATTCCCCGCTGGTGTAAGGATGCACCTCAGAGCGTAGTGTTATAACACCGAGGTGTGCCCTTGAGATAAAGATGACATCAAGAGAGGGGTGTGTCGCCATTGCTATAAGCACACTGGAGCATTGCTAAACCGGTTTGCCCCTAGCTAGGCAAAGCTGCAGGATAGGGGTGTGTCGAATTGGCCATAGCTATGCTTAGCTGAGAGTACACAAGGTAACCGAATATGCATGTGAACGGAGATGAAAACGCGCGTAAACCCGGTAAACAGGTTTGTGCGGCGTGCACTGCAGCTGAAACAGGAAGGATATAGGAAAGAAATAAGGAAATGCTGCAGCAGTGAAATTTGAGTACAAATGACTAATTAACACCTAGGAGCCTACAGTGGGCCATTGACAACAGCTAACAAGGCTGCAAGCAGCTACCTGCAGAACAGGAAAGGGGAGGGGCTGTACTGCAAAGAAAACAGTAAAGTGTCAAAGCAGAACAAAGCCGATTTGCAGTATATCAGCTACAAGGCACATTTTGCCATGACTGGGTAGGGAAAGTACAAAACAAGAAAGACAGCAGGTGGATGCATGCCTGATAATGGGAGGAGATCCAGGTTTAAAAGTGAATTAAAGGGCAACAGATTAATGAAGGCAGGCAAGCAGATCTCCACAGTAAAGGCCCCACATTTGCAGTACTCATTGCAAAACCCATAATTAAGGCACGCTGCAGCTGGAATAGCTCATACACACCCACTGACATCAGCAGCATCCATAGCACAATAGTATAAAGTGTGAAAGCACCTCACACACATTTGTGTATTCCCATATGCTCTGCACCAGTGGTGTACACAGATGGGGAACTTTTAGTATGTACATGTTAGGGGCTACCATAGCTTTGATCCACCAGCATGTGTTGGAGACTGAAGGTGATGTGGAGGATGATGCACATGACCACCTCAGGCACCAGAGGAGGAGGAGAGTGTTCAGACCCAGGGTAACCTACCAGGGGCTACATGATCTGGAGTTAGTAGAGCATTACAGGGTGGAGAGGGACATCCTACATGAACTTATGGAGCTGCGCTGGCCATGCCTTACAGCCAGAACCCATCCCAGTGGATACGAAGGTATGTGTAAGCCTGAGAATACTAGCTACAGGTACCTTTCAAAGACCAACTGGGGATATCATGGGGATCTCAAAAGCATCAGCATCCAGGGTACTACACCAGTTCCTGGATGCCATGTTACCACATGCCAATGAGCACATATACTTCCCCCGAATGCAGGAGGAGTTGTCCAGCAATATGCATCTCTTCCACTGTGTGGCAGGATACCCGGAGGTACTGGGTGCAATAGACTGCATGCACATACACATCAAGTCACCACCCGGTGAGCAGGGTAGGCACTAAATAAACCGCAAGGGATACCCCTCCATCAACTGTCAGGTCATGTGCAATGCCCAGGGCATTATCATGGATGTGTGTGCTGGCAGCCCTGGAAGCTATCACGACTCCCACATCTGGCATGCCTCACAGCTGTATCAGTTATTTGCCAGGGGGGACATTCCAAATGGCCATCTGGTGGGGGATGCTGGCTATGCACTGGAACCGTGGATGATGACTCCCATCAGAAACGCACACACACCCATGCAGGAATGCCATAATAAGGCACACACAAAAACCAGAATCATCATGGAGCATGTGTTTGGGATGCTGGAATCATGGTTCTGTTGCTTGGACATATCTGGTGGAGCCTTGCATTACTCCCCAGGCACATGTGCCCACATCTTCATAGTGTGTGCCATGTTACACAATATCATCCTGCTGAAACAGCTGCAGCAGGTACAGAATGGTGAAGGCCTTCACAGCCCACCACCATTGCCAAGGGCCCCACAGGCACAGAGGTACTCAGACCACAAACACCCTGAGCCAGCCCCAGTAGGCAGATGGAGGTGTGCCCAGTATGCCCATGCCTTGGCAAAGAGGGAACTTATAGCACACACACTGACAGTGTAGGCACCTAGGGACTGACACATTTCTCCACCTGCACACACAGTAAAAATGGATGGCACACGCACAAGACTACCTGTAAATTGTCATGTATAGGCAGTCTACTGTGTGCATCCAACATAGACAGCCCTCAACTATTGCACACACAACTGCCATTGGCACAAGGTAAGTCACCACCTGAACAGTAAACTAAGCTATCAACATATGCAGATACTGTATGTATAGATTCATAGGTAGGTACTTGGCCAACTGCCAGTGGCCATTCATAAGCCCAGCCAAAATGTGTTAGCTTTTGCCACCCCATTGATTCATTAACTGTCCCTCTGTGGAGCAGAGCCAATGGCGGGATCCCAGTGGTGCAACTACTGTTCCCCATCCACTCTTCAAGGTTTCTCTTGCAGAATGTTAATGAAAGACTCTGTATAATGTAGTTTGGGATGTTGTTCAAAAGTATGGGGAGTGTCTGTGATAGGAATCTGTCCCTCCAGCATCTTCCAGTTGTTGTGACAAGGTTCAGCTCACTACAGCGTGTGGCTCACTGTGACATGGATTCCCATAAGTGGAGCATATCCATCAAGACTGAGTTTGACATGGCTTTGTTGGCGAGTGGAGATCATCTCTGGGTAAATGAGATGCCACTGAGTAAAGCAGGAGTTTATTCAGTCTGGCTGCATAGGCCATATGTTGAAGGCCAGTATTCCCCTTGGCGAGGTACATTCGTGGACCTCCCAACTGTTGGAAGTGTCTAATGATGTAAATCCCACATGGGTTATTATACCCTATGATGGGACTGATGAGTGACGAGTAAAGGGGCACTATAACTCTAGTATGTCTAGATGGGAATCCTTTAGTAATCAGATGGCCTACATAGAAGGATGTCCTAACTACTGTGGTGATATGATTGTCAAAGGGGAGATCACTATCTACCTTAGTCCCCAGATACCCCATTACCTCATCCATATTAAATTGGCTGCCACTTATGTGTTAATATGTGGGTGCCAATTCCACAATGGAATGACCATGCAGTTAGTGGCACTTGGCTGGAGGCCATGATGTTGACACCCTATGATGTTCTCTGTGAGGTCCCTTGAGGGATGTCTGTGTCAGCTGGGCTATCAATCATGGCTCCCAGTTTGCAGTCATTGCCAAACATGGTCTGCCGTAGTCCACCTGTGTTTGCCTGTACCTCTGAGACATATATGTCAAACAGTAGGGCTCCCAAGACTGAGTCCTGTGGGACACCAGCCATGACTGGTCAAGAACTGGACATGGAGACCGCTAGTTATACAATGTGGGTTCTGTGTGTAAGCCCATTGGCAACCCAACCTGTGATGTATGGGTGTATGTACAGGCTGGTGTGTTTATCAATAATACCTGAGTGGGGCATGGTGTCAAAAGCCTTGGCGAGGTCAAGCTAGTATGTGTGAACCACCTCACCCATCATCTAACGTCTTGGTGACTGTATGTAAGATGTCAAACAGGTTCAGTAGGCATGAACTGCACTCAACCAAGCTGAACTGGGTTGGGTCACATGTTCGGAGGTTACCAATGCCTTTGTTAATGATTGCCATGAGGATGTAAACCATACCATTGCAGACCTGGCTAGTCAGGCTTATGGGGCGGGAGTTACCATGGTCAGTTGTGATTCCACCTTAATGGAACGGAATAACCGTTGCCATGTGCCATTGTATGGGCATGTTGCCTGTGGAGAGGCTGAGGTTGGAAAGATTAATTAGGTGGGGGGGTCAGGTTGTCTTGTACAGTTTGCAAGATGCAGTCTGGGGCAACATCTGCCTCCACTGATGCTGTGTTCTACTGTTAGAGAGGGACATTTCCACCTGTGTGTCTCTGATGTGTGGGATACTGTACCTTTTGGGTAGTGTTGTGGGCTCTTTAGGGGGTGAAGTATGCACTGAATGTATCTGCAAGGATGTTGGCGATATCAATAGGGTCAGCATATCTTGTACTATATTTCACCGGCACAGTGCAAATCTGTGTGTCACCACTTAGATCCTTGACATAGTCAAAGAAGGCTTTGTGGTTATCTTTCGAATCCTTGCGTATTCTCCTGCTGATGTTAGCCTTGGATTATGTCATGAGGGACCTACGTATCATACTAATAGTGGCCACAGATGTCTGCCCTTCGTAGGATTTGCTGTTTGTCTGGAACACTGTCCTACTTCTGTAGTATATTTTGTTTATTGCAGAGGTCCACCAGACTGGTGTCCTTGTCTAGGAGGAGTGAGTCTTGGTTTACCAGTGATGGCACGATACATACATCGGTGTAAGTGCTTATAGACTGCATTTGTAAATCTGTCTGTATCTTGAGCAGTGTTTCCCCTTAGCGTGGGGGCTGTGAAACCCTCCACCCCTGTCACTAGTAGTGTATATTTAGCTGTAGGAAAGGTATACACTGTGGTATCCATGGGTGGGGGAGATGCTTGGCTGTGGAAACAGTGAATAGTTCATGGTCAGATCTAACCAATGGCCGGATAACCTCCGCTGTGGTGCACCTGTTGCCCATGTTGGTGATGACCACTTCTAGTAGTTTACACCCCACATTAGGGAGGTTACCACTTGATACAGGGCATATGAGGTGATAAATTCCAGGAAGCGCTGGGCCTGGAAGTGAGTACTGGAGTAAGTTTCCCAGTTAATGGTATGGTAGTTAACATCGACCAATGTCAGGCTGTGCGTTAGGACTGTCATGTTCTCCACTGTCTCCAGGTAGGTGGAGTGGTGGTCCTAGGTAATGGAGGGTGATCCGTAGCAGGCCACAGTTTACACTGCAGTTGTGGCTGATATTAGCTGCACATGGATGATCTCAGAGGTATCATGCTGCCCCACTAACCTGGAGGTGTAGGTATCCCTGATGAATATGGGTACAGCCCCTCCATGTCTGTATCAGTCCATGTTCTGTGGCTGAAATGTGTGGTATAGGTTGCAGTCTGGTAGTGCTGGTGTGCTCTCAGGAGCCTTAAGACAGATCTCAGTTACTGCACAGATGTTGATGTTGTCCATCCTGAGGAGTGCTGTGAGAGCATGCATGTTGTGATCACAACCCCTGGTGTTGAGTAACATAACCCTTATTGAATCTGTCTATTGTGCTGTTTACAGAGCTGGTATTCATCTTCGAGACCCCCCCTAAATAAGGCACCATGGGGGCGCCAATAGCCTTGGCCCGTATTCCAAAGCCTAAGGCTGAGACATAGGCCGGTACAGTATCGTTGCATGCATGTTCCCCCATCTGTGCTTGTTTTTCATCTCTCCTGTAGGTAACCTACTGGTAAGCAATAGAAAGCCTTAAACTTATACAAATCTTCTAGCATCCAATATAGGCTTTAGAGTGACTAAGTATCAGTGTCCTGTATGTTCTTGCTGTACTTAACTGCTTCCTGACTACATGGTGATTTCTCACTGTATATTGTGATCTGAAGGTCTGTTTATTCACATATTATGGCTGTGATGGCCTGCACTTTAGAGGTTCACAGATAGCCTACTACCTTTCTGCCCAAAAGCAATTAGAAGCATAGCTACAGTGTGTTGGCTTTCCCCGCACCATTGATGAAGTAAATGAGTCTCTGTCAAGCATAGCCAATGAAGCAATTCCAGGCTGAGTTGCTGGAAGCTGTTGAAGAGTGGGGTTTTGTAGGGTGATAAGGGCACTTAGTGATCTAAAGAGGGCATGTTAATGTGACAATTCAACACCATTCAATTCCCCCAACAAGTCTCGCAGCTATCAAACTGGACAGGCTCCCCCACCCCCTGGCTGTATGGTTCTGGGACACATGATCCCAGGGGTGTATATTCTGTCACCCATTCACACAACAAGGTTTCCCTTGAAGTGTGTCAGTGAGGGGCTATGCCTAATGTAGTTAGGAATGTAATGTATTGTCTCACAGTACACTTGTTTTATGTTGTTATTTCAAGAGTACGTGAAGCTCAGTGAGTTTGGGGGCCTCTACCCTTTGCTTAGCCTAGCTTACACATAGAAATCATCTAAATAAGAAATAGGCAGAAACAACATTAATGTCAACAGTGTAATGGTTACAGCATATGCATAGTATCTGTGCATTTGAGGTTCCAATCCTGATAAAGGCAGGGATGTTTATCATGTTCAAAAGTATACCTTAACCACAGCTTGCATATATAGGTAGTAATCATCTGTATAATAAACATTCAAAACACCCATATAAACCCATGTGTGCTGGAGAGTACAGTCAACAGAGAATGTAATGTTATGTCAGCACATAGTGAGATGTCACTTCACTGACATGTATATATCCTGAGTAGTTAGCAAATGTGGCGGTGTTTGCACGCACAGGTTATATGTTACAAAGTTTAACTGTGTTTAACCGCTGCTATAATGTCACACAAACACTTTTAATACAACTGCTTAAATGAGCCTTATTCTGTAAAAAACCTTTGTAAAGCATCACTGGTGTTGAACCCTGGACCATGCACACTATAGTCATGGGACTTACCACTAAGCCATCTGAGGTGTATACATGTTTCATGGTCTTGAGACTACACCTTATACCATATGCATTTCACTGTAATGATCGCAAATGGGACAGTCACTTTGTGTACATACATACAGTACATTGTAATGTACTGTAGTTTGTGAACCAACACATTCCAGTCTACATATGTATTACGGTTACAAATTAATACAAAATATATATATCTATATACATACATATATATATATATATATATATATATA
>NC_056733.1:361925555-362040555 GCF_019279795.1 Protopterus annectens | reverse complement strand
CTGTAACTATAAAAGGTTGCCTTGTCACACATTCAAACCATCTGCATCTACCTGTTGGACAGTACGAAACACTGAAAGATGAACTGAAAATGAGTATTATACTAGTCAATAACACCTCCAATTTCTAAGAAGGTATGTATAACATGTAGTATGTCTGTGTATGTAGTACCTCTTCTGTAAGAATTACAATGTGATCAATGCATATAGTGGAAATAGCTATCTTGTAGCAATGTATTGTTGAGCAGTAGTAATGCTTGTGGTATTCTATGTGTGTACTGCTGTAGGTCACAAGGCAAACTCTGCATACACCACAAGGGATGATATGGGCTTGGAACCCACCAATTCGCTTCCAGCCACTGTCAATATCAGGGTTGGTCCAACAAGTATGTGCTATAACAGGGGATAGCATATGCCGATATATTGTAACAGTCGACATATGTATGGGTGTATAAGTAAGATGAACATACTAAACATACTAAAGGTGGGCTTATTGTGCAAATATGGTGTGCATTGTGGGATATTGTGCCAATAACTGTGTAATGTACAGTATATTAGGCAGATCTGTATTCTATTCTATAAAGTAGTTCTGTTATGTTATGCAAACAATAGTTATGTCTACTGGTAATTACAATACTCAGTAACAGGATACATATCATTTGTATTCATCTGACAGTTTACCAGCATGATAGAAAAGATAATTGGAAGAGCCAGGTCACTATCCATGCACATAACACATGTAATATCCACCTCTCTAGTATCGTTTGCAAGCAATAACAGCTGTGCATGTGTACATGTTATGCAAATTTGTAGTGACCCTTGTTACAGGGCTGGACTTCTCTAGAATCATTTGCAAGCCATAACAGCTGTGCATGTGTGCATGTTATGCAAATGTGTAGTGACCCTTGTTACAGGGCTGGAACTCTCTAGTATCATTTGCAAGCAATAACAGCTGTGCATGTGTACATGTTATGCAAATGTGTAGTGACCCTTGTTACAGGGCTGGACCTCTCTACTGTCGTCTGCAAGCAATAACAGCTGTGCATGTGTACATGTTATGCAAATTTGTAGTGACCCTTGTTACAAGGCTGGTCCTCTCTAGTATCATTTGCAAGCAATAACAGCTGTGCATGTGTGCATGTTATGCAAATGTGCAGTGACCCTTGTTACAGGGCTGGACCAATCTAGTATTGTTTGCAAGCAATAACAGCTGTGCATGTGTGCATGTTATGCAAACGTGTAGTGACCCTTGTTACAGGGCTGGTCCCCTCTAGTATCATTTGCAAGCAATAACAGCTGTGCATGTGTACATGTTATGCAAATGTGTAGTGACCCTTGTTACAGGGCTGGGCTAAATGGCTATGTGCACACCTACAGAGAGTGGATATTGAGAGTAGAGACACACTGGTTGAACTACCATGTTTGTGTAGCCCATCCTCTCATTGCCAACCTAACAGCTGCTTGCACATACTGTATGTAAGGTAGTGCACAACACTGGTAATGAAACAGATTGCATATCATCTTTAACTCTAGTGTAATATCTGCAGTAGGAGTGTAAGATGTAGGAGACAGCTGCCCATGTGTAATAGCCACTTCATAGGTGATGGCATACACTATCTGATTATATCCTGATCATTGTAATAGTGGCATCAGAGTCTATTGATACATGACTCTGTTTGGAGAGTGGGTGTCTGTGCCCAACAGAGCTCATGGTCCTGGTGGATATGTGACTATATACCCAGAGAAGGAAACAGACCTGTAGACACTTGCATCATCTGTAATCAACTAACAGGATGTGATGTGCTCTTCAGAGGAGGACTGCTGCTAAAGGTAGCTACAATGTTTCCATAATAGCCAGTGTTGCCACGCCCATAACACAAATATTTACATGTGAGCATCACTGTCTAAAACATCTTCATAAGCAATACGTAAACTAAATACAGTACTTGGTACTTGTAGTACTGAATGCTCATACAGGCATGTCTACTAGTCAGCTACTGGTGTTTACAAATGTCAGCTTTGTGTATGTGGCCATTCTGGGGGAATGTAATCTCTATGCCATATACACTGCCAAACACACCTAACACCACACCCCACACATTGTTTGGGATGCAGCTACAGGGATAAAGCTGGAAGGCAGCCCAGTCTACAGCCATGACTGGACTGGACAGTCATGAGGTGTAGGTTAACACATGCATCTCATCAACACAACCAACACATACCCTTACCAGAACACAATAAGGCCACCCACACATACTAGCAGAAATCACACACATTCACAGACGCTTCTAAGTATCTGGCCAAACAAGTGACCCCCCCCCAAGCTGGAAGAAACAGACACCAAAATACACAAACTGTATGACATAGTTTTCATAATAGTGCCACACCTCAGAATACGTGGCTGGAAACATGCCCAACAGTACTTATTTGTGAATGCAAACTCTAGCACTATGTTACACACCAACCTATATAAGGGCATACATACTGTCAGCTGCCTGTCTGCCATGATTAGCCACATACCCATACACTCAGTCCACCTTTTGAACTATACACATGGCTCTGGCATATTCCATTTTGTAGTGCAGGACCTGTGATGCAGTAGCCTGGACTGCATGGAAACACATGTAGGAACGTCAGGTCTTGTAGCCCATGCAGGTATGTCCCAAGGCCTGGTTATCATTCTGCCATTGGCCAGAATGATACTGCAGTACAGGGCCAAAAGGACTGTATTCCACAATTGTCTAGTGTAGTGGTACAAGTCAAGGGGTATCCAGTATCTGTCTGCCTGGGATAACATGGTTGGCAGACCATGATGCTTTGCTAGACAGGGCCTGCACCTGTCACCCCTGGGAATCTGGATACTGCCTAGGGCTCATGCTTCCCCTATAGTGCCTTCATCATGCACAGTTCAACTGAAGGCCCACTGCTGTTACAGAGACAGCCAAGCAATAAACTGCATGTCTCGCTACACAAAGATACATGTCAGAAACACTATATGGACACACATATTTCAATCCCTAGCACGGAGAACATATCTGTGCAGTGGCTGAGACATGTTTCAACACTCTGGAGAGCACACCTGCATGACCATGTTATAACACATACCTCACCTCTTGCCCATTATTCTTTATTGGAACATACGGGCTGTAGGTGTGTCCATATTCCTGAAGGATATGCACACCCCCACGCTAGTTGCACTTGCATAAGTTCAGATGCATTATGTTGAGCAACTACCTTTGTGCCAAATTGGAATTCAAATTGCACCTTGTGACAGATCACCCACCAGGCCACGGATTTCCCAACTGTCATAATGTGCTGTAATGGGGAAGATTAAGTCTGAGACAGAACCATAGTAATGGCTACTCTTAACTATTCCATTTTGAAATGGGAAGACTCCTCATGTACCAACACCTGCGCTCAATGCATGTTGGATTCCATCAACCCCAGTGACCTGGATCACAGTAGTCACACAAACAGGGCTAACAGTATGCTACACATAGTCAGTCTCCAATGCCAATGTTATGTTTCCTAAGAGCAGAGTGTTGACTGTCATGGCACCCATGCAAATGGACAATGCATGTGCAAATGCTGAATGCTACACAAATGAACCTTAATCAGTCAGATATGTGCAGTGATTGTGCCATTGAAACAGAACCAGGATTAAACCCAACATAAACAAGAAGGCAAACTGGTGGTACCATGCTTTAAACTGTACCATAGAAGGTAGTAACTGTTGCAAGAGTGAACACACATGAGTGTAGGTGATCCCTGGCCAGCCTCAGTAAGATGCAGATACACCATAAAAAAACACACACAAAGCTACTGTGAAACTAATCAGCCACATATTATGGGGCCAAGCACAGATCATTCTATAGCTGTGTCATTAATTGTAATGGCAATGACAAGACCTGCTGTGCTGCACAGCACTATGGCAAGGGAAGTACTGCACCTATAGAAATAGCACCCATTCATCCAGATAGGGTTTTGGAGAACCTATACCCACTCCCCCCCAAAAGGTACACTTAGTAATATATCCATGTACACTACAGGTCCCCTGTAATAATGTAGTTGATGTACTCAAGTACAGATGTAGATGACAGTAGGGTTGATTCACACTGCATATCATGACCTTGCCAGGTCATAGGACACCATCACCCATACTGTCTTCCAGTTACACTCAGTAAGCTAGGTGTATATTCCTATGTCACAGGAGTGGTTGGCAACTGGACTGCTGGCAGAACCAACACTGCAGAAGGTGTCTGACTAATACACGCACATCAAACCAGTGCCAGCCACAGTAATACAGGGTTCATTCCTGGTACTCCCCCTCTTTATTATCTATACCACACAGACTAACACGGAAGGCATCAGCCTATTGATGTTTGCAAATGACTATGAACTAGGAGCAATAGTTGACTCAATGTGCGCTGCGTTCAACATACAGCAGGGCCTTAATGTGTCAGATGTGTGGTGTGTGATGTATGGCCACAATCAGACAGCTAAGTATTGCATTGTCATTCCCTATATTACAAACCCTGTACCCATGAACTACCACCTAGGCAGCGGTCAACATAATGGCAACTGTGTGTATGGCATGCAGCTTTACAGTACTCTTTCCTTTGATAGTTACTTCACCACACCAGGCAGGTAGTCGTATGTGGCACCCCTAATCATGACAGGGTGCCATCCAGGAATATAGAGATAATTGCACAGACATACTCAACACCCATGTGACCCATAATAGATCACATATTTCCTTTAATGGTTATTGCCCATGTGTAGATGGCCTACACTGCCCTTCCCAATCCCTAGCTGCACTATGTAGCATGCAGCCTACCCTGAATAAAGCCATGTCCAACCCAGAGGTGTTGGACATGCTACACTTAAGACATACTGATTTCAAATAGAAACATACTTCATGGACATCCACCTTTCTAGTACAAGGATCACAACATGCCTGACAGATCTCTGTCCCATACACTTAACATACTCTTGCCATACTATCCCTGTCCAGTGAAGCTGCACATCGCCCCTCTCTGTGACATGGTGTGATGACTGCATGCCAAATATATCAGTAACCCTGTGGATCAGTTCTGTGGCACTGCTTGAACTGGCCACTGAAACTTACCTGTCTTTTGCCTACAGCTAGGTAACCTGTCTGCCTAGGCTCATAAATGGCCCAGGGCATATAGCCTACTAGATCACTATGACCATACATGCTACAGTTGATATCCAACCCTGCAAATACCATCAGGCTAGCTATTGTCCCATGTGTTACACTTGTGCAACACAGGCAATACATGACAGGATGCTACACAGCTGTGCAGTGCCATGTAGATGCATATGGCAAAACACATACATGCTTGCAAGTCGGCAGGGTCACAGGTCATGTCCCTAATGGCTATGTATGACTATATATGTGACCTATACACAGCATTAAGGTCAATTGCATTAATGTGAACACATCCAGGCATGCGCTGATAGGTGAAGATACCAGTACAGGCAAACAATCATGCCCACGTCAAGACAACATCCACATGGTGTATGAGCAATGTCATCACATGACACACACACATATATGGCAATAACATCACATCACCAGTAAGTGTCAAATGTGTGTGACTTATACATGTCAGTGGTGTTAGTGTCATGTAGATTTTCAAAGATGCATTTGTAATATTAATAAATGTGATACACATGTATGTTCAGCTGTACTTCTGTACTTCTCTGTGAGTTACTATGACCTGTCTCCATCATTATGTCTTCCAGGTATGCCACGTTGCCACGTAGCAGGCTGCCAGCATACATCCGCTTGGAGGATGAGGTCCTTGTGCCATACCTTCTCGACAACCATACAACACATATGCCACAGGATGCACAGCAGCAGGATGCCCTGTGGGAGGAACTCTGCAGGAGTTTAAATGATGCTGGCAGTCACAATTGCACCTATCAGCAGGTGCGCTGACACTGCACTGACCTCATAAGATGGGCGAAACAGCGTCATAATGCAATCACCAGGGAACAAGGTGCAACAGGTGGGGGGGCACTTACCCAGCCCCCACTCACATGTACAGAGGAGCTACTGGCCAACCTGGGGACACCTTCAGACCTCCATCCATAAGCTTTAGCTGGTATTGTGGAGGTGGGTGTCTCTCAACCACCGACCCTGGAGCTGCCTGGTAAGTCACTACTGCACATATAACACAACTATATTTCACATAGTTACATGTTTTACTGTACAATATGTAATGTAACATCATATGCAAGGCATGTATGCACACATGCCACATACTATAGTCTGCTACTCTATGTATGCACAAATGTGCATACTCCATAGTATAGTGTATTGTACTGGCTTATGTGCTAACATGGACATTGCATCCTGTAGCTATCACACAGGTGTGGATAATGATCCTACTGCTGTGACACTCCTGTTTAGGTACCTCTGGCATTTTGCAGCGACAGCAGCCTGTGTCAGGTGAGATTGTTATTATTTATCAGGCTTGATAATGCACGGAACATATTAATTGCATGCTATCTGCCATAACACATGTACACATAATGTATGGTGGTCCTGTTAATAGACACTGGTCAGACCTGCAATGCATCACAGTGGTTACCCATGTGAAACAATTGAAGACTATATGAAACACCTACACTAAACCTTCAAAACTGTCATTGCCAGATGTGTGGACAACAGTGAATACAATGGTGGAGGTGTGTTTCACTGTAGGGACAGGTACTACATATCAGCATTACACATGTTGGGAATACGAACAGTACTGTACAGAGAGCATATGTGTGCACACACTCTAAATGTTTTGGAGCTGGAGTATGACCAGCCCACAGGATACACCCTTGTGGATTATACCCTTGCTATGAATGTCACACAATGTCATGTGCTATCTGACATGTCCATGACATGTAGTGGGCTGACTGCAACACTGCTCAGCTATCCTGCAAAACATGTCTCACATCCCATGCATACCACCCTTTGTCTGCATAACCCTGTCCTCAGTGGAGCGTATGACATCTATAGGTGTATATCATATGGGATAACACTGACATTTGAAATAAGATGGCCATCACAACCTTTGGACAGAACATGTGTACACATGGCCATGGAGGATGACCAGAGACATGAAACAACACACACAGTAGAAGTGATGTACATGTGTGTACACCCTGTTGTATTTTGGCTTGACATAATACAACTATGGCCTTTGTATAATGGTGATATTGCAGATGTGAAACAACTAAACATCATACAGGCCTATGCACAGCTTGTGTAGGCATAACATGAAACCACCACATAACATGTCTTGAACATCCTGAGTGTGTCATGACATGAAAGCATTCACCTATACAGTATCCAAATACATGCATGTGTTGCACAACATACACATACAACCACATCAGGCCACAGATACAGTATATTCACCTTACTGGTGTCAGACATCACTGTC
Organism: Protopterus annectens; assembly: GCF_019279795.1. Lineage (NCBI taxonomy): Eukaryota > Metazoa > Chordata > Ceratodontiformes > Protopteridae > Protopterus > Protopterus annectens. Next base: position 362,033,092 of record NC_056733.1, on the reverse strand, counting down.
ATGCCTGCTCCTCAATTGTGTGAGGTACACAGATGGCATGTGGGACATAGAGTACTGCTAAGTTAGCCATGTGTGGGCATAGTTGCCAGGCATCAGTAATACGGTTGCAGATGTGCAGGGGTGTCATCCGTATACCCTTCTGTGACCTGTGTCACACATTCTACATTAGGGTTTAGTGTGTATACACCTCAGTGACGTAGGTCACATTCCACATTGGATATGTACTATATGTGAACATAGTCATGGCTATGAACTGTGTCAGTAGCTCACACTGTATAGCAATTGTGAAGCCACATGATGCCCTGAAATGGCTATGCACATCAGGTCAATTTATTTTATTTTATTTATTTTATTTTACATTTGTTAACCAGGGGTGTCTGACTGAGCCGAAAAGGCCCTTTTTCAGCAGAGGCCTGGGGAGAAAAGCTCCACAAAGAAAAATTACAGACACATTTAGTTATTTAGACATAATCAGTATACACACAAATTACAAGAGACATGTTTTTACAGTGGTATGCGGCACAAACAAACAGTTACAGTGGAGAGAACAATCAAAAAAGATATTAATTTTAAAAATAAAGGTAAGTAATAGATTTGTGGTGTACAGCTGAACTTTGGAATGTAGGTAGAATACATACATAGTACACAGGTACAGTACATACATTGTAGGTTAGCCAGTGTTTGTGAGTAAGATTGAAAAACTATTATAAATTGCTCTAGATTTAGTATGCATATGTTATCCGCTTTCACTAGCCTGGGGAGCAATCATGGCACTGCCAACTTTGCTTGAGATGTTGCCTGATGAGGTCTTTAAAGGAGGCTTTGGATGATGTGTTTTGAATGCTAGTAGGGACAGAGTTCAATTTTTTAGCCACCGAACTACTATATAGTGCATCTCAAAAGCTATTGTAGCTGTTGGTGACTTCTAGTAGTAGTTTGCTTGATGATCTAAGAGGCCTTTGGCTGAGTGATGTTGTACTAGGTTTTTGAGGGCAGGACACTTATTGGGAGGTAATAGATAGAATGACAGAGGCAGAGCTGATTGTAGGTTAGGAGGTTGGGCAGTTCAAGCCAGTGGAGCTGTCTCAAAGCAGTACAGTGATGAGTTCTATATGAGCAATTTGCAGCAAAACAGGCAATTCTGTTATAGCAAGCTTCCATTTTGCTTAGTTCAGTTTTGTTGAGATTAGTCAGAATGGGAGATGCATAGAGTAGGGTGGATAGAAGTTGGGAGCAAGCAATGGCTGATCTTGTGTTGTTGGTAAGAAATGGTTTGATACGGTAGAGTGACCCCAGTTTGGCATGTACTTTTTTAATAGTTAAGTTCAGATGACTATCAAATTTTAGGTGGGAGTCTATGGTTATTCCCAATAGCTTAGCCTGTGCCACTGGAGCAATTGGAGTAGCATTTGTGGAGTAGATAGTGAATTGACTGTTAGTGTTTTTGTTAGAACTGGTTATAATCATAAGCTGAGTTTTCTTTGGATTGAGGATAAGTTGGGCTTTGGTAAGGTAGTTTTCAACATCAGAGAATGCTAGATGAGTTGTTTGCAGGAGGGTGGGAATGTTTTGTGCAGCACAGATTAAGGTAGTGTCATCTGCATACTGAATTATAGATGCATGCTGTGTGGAGGTGTGGAGGTCATTTGTCAATGTGCAGTATGTCACTGCATATTTGTAGGGCGGACAGACAGCATTGCATCAGCTGAAGGCCCATGTTAGTATAACATGTCCCTGCATTGGGACACCATTACCGTACTGTAGATTGGAAAGGACATCATTGTGTTACACATGTATGCATGTCATTCAACACATCAGTAGAAGACATGTCATACTACATGTGATTGGCAAGGTCATATGCCACACAGCAGGCTGGTATACTGTAAACCTGTGCTGGTCTGTGGCACCATTGCAAAGTAGGGACAGCCATGTCAAACATGTGTGTACAGCCACATGCACAATGTCTAGACTCAGCTCAGGGGTAGGCGGAATAATGTTGAACAGACATGAACTGCTTTGGGGGAGATATGCAAGCTAGGGCTCAGGCAAACATAGTATCCAGTCAACATACCCTACTGCTCATGTACTCACACACAGGGGCAGTGGCAAATACAAAGCATCAGTGGCAGATGTACAAAGGTCTCTCAACATGTGGTGTATGTTGCACACACCATAGCAGTGGGGTGAAATGGTGCAAAGTGCATGCATTGTTTTGCAGGTTTGGGGTATAGGCTACTAACACAAATGGTGCAATACAGGTATGTATGCTAACCACCGCTATAATTGTGTAAGGTGCATGCCGTCTGCTATAACACATGCATGCTGTTGTATGCAACTCAGGGATGTATGATAACTACCACTATAATTATCTAAGCTGACACTATAATTGTCTAAGCTGAATGCCATCTGCCATATCTCCTGCATGTAGCGCGTGTGTCTGTGTGTCTGTGTGTGTCTGTGTGTGGGTCTGTCTGTGTGTGCTGTGTGTGTGTGTCTGTGTGTGTGTCTGTGTGTGTCTGTGTGTGTGTATCTGTGTGTCTTTGTAAGTCTGTGTGTGTATCTGGTATAACTTGTAATGTACAGTTCTTGTCTTCCCCTCACAGGTGTTGGTGTAGGTGTGTTGCTCTCCTGCGGTCCACCTGATGTTACTGTCCCCACAGACTTTAGTAGTGATAATGATAGTATGATTGAGGCACAGGCAGGGTTGTCAGGGGCTGAATTTGTGCCATTGGTTGCCATTCCACCTGTCTCCCCCTCATCCTCGTGCACAGTTCCCTTGCCTACACATACCCCATCACCACTGGCCATAGAAGAAGGACAGTTGGCAGGTGGTAGCATGGGAAAGGAAAGTGTGGAGACTATGGAAGGTGTGCCTGCACACCATGATCCCAGTCAACTGACTGGTGATGTCCCACATAGGCATGTGCCCAGCGCTGCTCGTAGGAGGACCACTGGCCAACATGCCCCTGCGAGACAAATCACATCAGCTGGAGTCACCAGACACATGATTCAGGCTGTAATGGAGGCACAGGCATGTGCTGAATGGCACAACAGAGAAGGTCTGAGGCTTCAGAGGGCTGCTGTCCATTCATTAACTGACAACATCCAGGCACTTGCAAATTCTCACCATCATCTTTACAGATGTTTTGAATAGACGATTAGGTGACATGATGGGAGTCCTTGACCATGGCATTTCAATCCTCGAGCATGGAATGTCTGTGCTGGAACATCTGATGGGAGTGAGGTGTCAGACACGTGGACGTATGTCAGCTACATCACCTGTTGAAGGTCTACGTGAACATGCTACTGCACATGCCCACTCCCATAGTGGCAGTAGCAGCAGCAGTGCAGCTGGTGCTGTGCAGTCCACACCAGGATACAGCAGGCCACATGCACGTGGTCCTGGATGATCCCAACATGAACACAATTCCAGTGGACATGTGTCATCAGACAGTACCCAATCTAGAACTCTGCCTGGTAGTGCCTGTGCAACCCCTGGCAGGTGCAGGTCACGTGGCCATGGCCAGACACCATGAACTGTCAAACCTGCCTTGTACAGTCTGCAGCTGTCAATAATAAACTGCACCCGGCTAACACACCAATATGTTTATTAAAACAAAAACGTAAGTGCTTTCGCAACTAACCAAGTCGCTTCATCAGACAAGCAATAAAATATTATAAATACATTTAAATAGAGATTGAAACATATCAGGTGGCATAAGCTACTGAACTCATTGGTAGTCCTGCTTTTGAACAGCCATTAAAAACCTTATTATAAAATCAGTCTACTTACAATATGTCTATTTAATACATGTAACTAAAACATTCATTACTGTGCCTAGAAAATATATTTAAAATAATAAAAAAAAAAAAAAATATATATATATATATATATATATATATATATATATATATATATATATATATTTATATAGAACATATCTCATTACTGCTGTTTCACAATTTCAATATAGTATTTAAAAATACATAAATGAGCATATACCAGCTTAATGTTTCAGGGGATCTGCCTTGAGAAAAGGTTTAAGGGCGGCAATTCCATTCAAACCTGGAGGTTTCTCAGCCTTCAACAACAGAATCCATTTTTGTTCTATGCTCTCTGTACGATTCTCAATATCACCCCCTCTGATATCAGAATGCATCACTTGAATCACAAAAAACTTAAAAGTATGCCTAGAGTCTCTAGAGGCTACATGACTTGCTAATGTATTGCATTCTTTCTTATTTTTAATGTCCCTAATATGTTCAAGGATTCTGTCTTTAAACATTCTATTGGTTTTACCCACATAGAATGAATGACAGGTCTCACAGAAAGAAAAATATACCATGTTGGAAGTTCTGCAGTTGGCAAAACACTTACTCTTAATAGTGAAATGTAAAGTCGGATGAGTACAACTACTACTGGTGTAAATGTATGGACAAGCTGTGCAATTTTTATAATGGAAAGTGCCAATCCATTCATGGTTGGCCAATCTCTGTGGGCTTCTTTTATTACAAAGATAATGTTTCAATGAATCATTGTTCCTAAATGAAAAAGAAGGAACATCCCCAACCTTATCTATTAGACCAGGGGTTTCCTCCAATATGCTCCAATGTTTCTTGATAATACTAGTATATTCATTAAAATCACTGGAGTACTGCATAGTAACCCTAAACCTATTGATGTTATGCCCAGTTCTCTCAACTGTATCAGCTTGCATGCTATTACTAAGGTATGGTCTGAACCTACTAGTGCGTTGAGTCCAAGGCTTGCTAATGGCTTTATTAATCTCCTGTTCACTATAACCTCTGCCCAAAAACTCTTGTTTAGTTTTGTCCAGGGCTAGATGTGCTGCTCTATCATCACTATGCAGTCTAAGTGTTCTATAGTCCTGTCCTTTCAGGACATTCTTAGGAATGTGCCTAGGATGCATACTTGACTTGTGCAATAGGGCATTTTTCCTCGTTGGCTTTCTATATATGCTACTGCTTAGTTCATGATGGTCTGACTTTTTAACTAGTACATCTAAAAAACTTATCTCAGTGTTGGAGCATTGATAAGTAAATTTCAAAAATTCAGTGGTGGTGTGTTTATATTTGACAAAATCCTCCAATTCTTGACTACTTCCCTTCCATAAGAGGAAAATATCATCCACAAACCGGACGTACCAAAGGACATGCTCAAAGAACCCATTGGATTCTTATAAGAGATAGGACTGCTCCCAGAAAACTAGAGCTAGGCTGGTGTAGATATTGGCACAAGCAGTGCCCATGGCTATGTCAGCCTTCTGAAGATAGAACTCATTATTAAATGCAAATACATTATTTTCCAAAATAATGTCTAATAGAGTACAGATGAGTTCAAGTTTATCATTCTCAAAACAATGATTCAAATTAAGAATTTCTCTAATCCTTTCAACCCCCCATTCATTAGGTATAGATGTAAATAAGGATTGAATATCCATAGTTACCAATTTATAATCACACTCTACAGTTACCAGCCTATTTTGTAACCTTTCAAGAAATGTCTTGGTATCCTTGAGAATAGTGTCTAGTAAAATATGCAGGGTACCTTCTACATAAATTGATAGTGCTTCTGTGCACCATCCTGCATCTGAGACTATAGGTCTCATTGGAGGTCTGGTGTTGTGTTTGTGTATTTTAGGGAGGCCGTAGATCCTTGGAATTATGGGGTTATGGGTATTAAAATATTTGAAGAAATCATCATCTATCATTACTGTCATTAATAAATCAAAGACTAAAAAAGAGACCTTCTCCATAATACCTTTGACAATTGTTATAAGAATACTTTTATATGTATTGGAGTCATTTAACAACAATTTCATTTGGTTCAAATAAAAATCTTTATCAACTAACACAATCCCATCCCCTTTATCAGCTTGTTTAATTTCAAGTGAATGCATAGTAATCAGGTCATGTAAAGCCCCATTTTCATTGCTAGACAAATTATAAAATGTGTTCTTTGTACCACTAGCAAAAAGAAGCCTATAGTCTCATTCATAGACATTAATAAAGGTTTGTATAGCCGGATGCATAGTAAGAATAAAAGTACTGGGCCTCTGATAACATGTGCAGATATTCCTGTCATCTATATTAGTGGGAAAACATTCTTCAAAGAAAGATTCCTGCCCAATAGCCTTAAATCTTTTAACATAGTAACATGATCAGCCTGTTTAGCTGGAAGAAAGGACAATCCTTTGTTTAGCAAATCAGTTTGTTCATCAGTTAACTTGACAGAGGAAATATTAAAGATTAGGCTTTTGCTTACAGTCATCTTTGCTTTGTGTGCTGGAAATTCTGTTCCATGCTCGACTGTCTCTGCCCTATGCCTTGTTTGGTTAAACTTCTCAGCCGTGTTTTTATCGGTAGAGGGTTCTTCAATGTAAAACGCATCTCCCCCTGGGTTGCCTAAAAATTATTATCTGAATTCCTATGCATTGTAGAAGGGACAGCAGCAGATTCCTGCATAACATCAGTAGTACAATTGTTTATAGCTGCTGGGTAATTTCCACTATGTTCTCTTGAACTGGAGACCTTCACAGGCACTTCCGCTAAACCAGAAGACAAGGGTAAAGCTGTTTGCTCTTCTATTGGTGTAGCGCGAATAGTTTCTGATGTAAATTGTTCAGAATTGGTTACCAACTGGCTAATATTCTGTCAGTTGCTAGGTGGAGCCAGTAACCTAATAGGTTCTCTCGGTCAGGAGAAAACATTGTTCATTTCAAAATCCCTCTTGTCCCTTTGTATCTTTTTAGCTTTGGAAGATTGTAATTTCTTGCCGTACGTTAGTATATTCTCTTGTAGGTGATCCATTTTATCCAGGGTAATGTCAGTTGAAAACGGGTGGAAATATCGTTTTCAACAATAATAATCTCTTCCCTTAATTCACGTTCCATAGGTAGAGAGAACTCAATCAATAAGCATATATATTGAGTACTAAAGTGTAAATTCAATTCTTTCCACTTTCTAAGAAGTTCGGGGTATGCGTCCGCAAAACTAGGCATGTTGAGGATTTGCAACCCTCTTGGTATAACATATTGGTGTTTTAGCCGGGTGCAGTTTATTTTCATTTTTACTTATTTCTGTTCTGCACCTTGCTTTTTCCCCTGAGCCATTTCTTCTAGTTCTAACTGTCAATAATACTCCTGTGTAGGCCAGCCACATGTCAGACCTGCGTGCATGCATACACACACACACCGGAAACAAATGTAGGACATCTCAACACACACACACACGCATTACATCCACACACACCCAATGATATCAAAGGCCCTAACACACACATGATGTCATCCAATGGTGCAGCCTAGGCCTCTGGCAAACATTATCACCCTGTGCATATGATGATGCCTGTGCCGCATCCCTGTCATTCACACCATCGGTGCAGGGACATGCTCATATGGTCTGATGCACAGGGTGAACATACTAGGTAGACAATTGTAGATTAATATTGTTGAGTAGTGTTGACAGGTAGCAGACATACCATGTATTACAGTTTTAGAATGCATTTTGTACATTTGACAGTATGTATCATGTGTAGCAACACTAACAGCATGTTGATCTTGACGTTCTGCCTTCCTCTTTCAGGTGTAGTTGCATGTGCCAGCAGATGTCAGTGTTTGAGGTTAGTGTCCCATATGTGCATGTTGACTACCCACAGGTCAGTATGACAATACCTGCATGCACTTTGTAACTTCCACATCACAGTTATATTCTCCCATGTTTCAATTATGTTACTGTTCTTATGATCCAACAGCATGATAGCTGTGTAGTAAGCTACTGTGTTCAGACTCATCACATCCATAGTGGGTGACATCACAGGTATAGTTACCTGGAGCGGGGAGGAGGTAAAAGAGTGTTATGGCAGATGACAAGGGTAAAGGACAGTGGAAATAGTGGTTTCTCATTGGGAAGCAGTAATACCCACTGCCATGACAGCATGCAAACACAGAAACACCCACACACTCAGGGATTCACAGACACAGTAACACACACACTGACACACACACACACACACACACACACACACACACACACACACACACACACACACACACACACACACACACACACATGCACACAGTTGCCAGTGTTCGGATGAGAACCCCTGCCTATGTGCATATCATCATTATAGTACTACACAATTACAAGACATGCCACAGAGATTACACATGTACAAGTAGTTGGAATGGCCTAAGATCGAGGACATAGACAGGGATACTACAGTGCAGTGAGCGTATGTGGGGAGGGGGGTCCATCAGTAGGCTATGTAACAACAGGTCACACCCCAGGGTGTACATGTTAACAGGTGGTTAGAATGCCCGTCTATGATTGATGATATCAACAGGGATGCTAGATTGCATTGAGTGGATGGGGGAGGGGTATTAACATTTCATATGGTACAATACAGCCTCACTCCAGGGACCGGACAGCCATACACAGACACACAGACACACACACAGACACACACACACACACACACACACACACACACACACACACACACACACACACACACACACACACACACACACACACACTGTAGCATTCACAAAAATATACACCTATGTCACACACATACAGACACTTTACATGTATGAGGTTCAACCACCTGCCTATGCCTTTCTTTGTAGACTTCACTCTGTACTGGTGTCAACAACAGTGTTCAGGAGAGTGAAAACATGTGGGATGTATTCCCAAACATACATGACATATATGGACACACACACACACCCACACGTTCCAGTACTTGAATCAAGCACCTGCCTTATCTCATGATAGGTATTACAGAAGTACAGCACTATTGCATTCGCTACAAAGCTTACTGACTCTTTCCTTTGCCAACTGTGCTGATATATGCACAATATATGCACAGGATTGATATTACTGTTACAGGTGTCATGAGGTTTGCCTTCAGTGTCACCCTTACTGTATTCTACATTGTCTGTCTTCCACTTCAATTAACAAAACCTGACCTTAGCAGTTACGCAGGTTATTGTAGAATGGTTGTAACACACCAGTGAGCTGTCCTCGGTAATCATTCATCTGCAACGAAGCCCCATCACTTAGTAGTCATGTCCAAACATCTGTCCATACCTCATGTACAGCTTACTGTACTTGGAGCATATCACCATATACAGTTGGCCATGTTGAGGCTGTATTGCAACAGCATGATGTACTAAGACAACAGTCACCTTCAGACATCAGACACTGCACACACATGGAATCTACACAAACATCAATACATGTACATATATGCAGTCTACATCAGTAAGTGCACTAGCAGGTCAAGAGGATACATTCTACACTTTCCCCACGCCATGTGTGAAACATAGCCAAGCATTACACCATAATGGATGTTGTATTTATGTACTGGTAGGACACCACCACCTTCACCGAGTAGCCAAGTGTACATATATGACAACAGCATATATCAGCAAGACACACACAGCATTATTCCATGTCATGCTCCTACAAACTGTTATTTGACACTGCCATGGTGAAGCCGGGGCACTGTAATGGTCAACAGTGAGCACATCATATCTGTGACACACACCTCATGTTTACTGGAATAGTGCCAGCAATGTGCTCTGTTAGAGCTAGGCAGTACACTCATTCAAGCATGTGTGAGGTCTGTGGCTTGTAAACATCTCACCCTAGCACATACTGGCTATTGTGGTACTAAGACTAATGTCCAGAGAGCACACAGCATGCATAGCTTGCAATTTTTGACATGGGGTATATGTAGGAGCTGCAGCCACACATGGCTGTACATGTCATGAACATATCACCTGTGACTACTCAGGAACATACAGAGCAGAGCTGGTTTTCCCTGAGTGTGTCAATACAGGCCTTGTGTAGGTCCTATGATCCTGTTATTTGGGTATGTTTGTAGGCATTGCATTAGGTGGACATGTCTAATGATATACATGCCACATGAGGTGTTGTATGATATGATAGGTTACATGGGTGACCAGTAGACAGGGAATATTACCTCTGTTAACATAGATATCAAACCTTATGTACTGTTAGCATGCTATCTGCCATGTGCATGTGTGTAATGACTGTAGCCACCTGTATGTAGAAAGGATAATGAAAGCTATGGTAATGTCATTTATGTTGTATGAGTGTGGGATGTACATATCCAGGGCAGGTACAGTTAGGTCATATCCAACCATGAGGGTGTTGTTTACTGGTGTACAGCAACAGTCGACCGTGTTAATGCTGACAACATCCGAGGGACCCTGGTATATGTACAACTGAGCTGTTTACAAACAGTGGTATTATTGCATTGCATAACACATTATGCAGCTGTGTCTGTACATGGATACTTTGCACAGTTGATGTAGGCCTAGGTACAGTCCACCAATCAAGGGTTATCTGGTGGCCTACCATACTATGTCATACCACATATGGATGTGTGTTGGTAGTCTGGGGACAATGTGGTGGATGTATATGAGGATACGACCTAGAATGCAACATTTGCCACTGTCACTTGTACCTGACTCATCTGCGATGAGTTATGTCAGAGTGGTGGTCTTTGCATGTGAGTAGCCTTTATGAATATGTGGACACCCCCACCCGGAATGGTCCATACCACTGTTATGGCCCACATGTCTGGATCTGCGTTATATGGTGGCAGTGCAATTGTGCACTACAGAGCCTTCAGCCAGGTGTTCCTCACTGCACAGATGTCAGTATTCCCCATTGTAGGTTCTACATTGAGCAAATGGATTACTAAAGCCACACATCTAGCACTGGTTAGCATAAGCATCCAATGCAATTGTCTTGTAGGTGTCAGGGTGTTACTTCTGGGTGTAGGACATTTGCCTTGGAATGTGGCTATATGGGTAAATGCGACCTTGGTTTTATCCACACACACGTGAAACATGGATGCATGTGTTCTGTGTTAAAGGCTTGTCGTTCAGTCATGACAGCCCAGAATGACAGACACTGGACAACCTCATAATAACAGCAGGACATTGGCTCATTGTTTTGGTCTAGCAGTTGCCACTCGTACAGTGACATCACAGCGAGTGGCAGAAATGTGCTTGGTAGCAAATGCCTCATGTAAGGTGACGGACAGCAGCTGAAATTGTGTATAAGACTAATGTGAGATATACTTAGGGTAGCACTCCTGCTAATAATGACAACAACTAACACAGCCGGGAGAGGTCATCTTGACACCTGCAGCTCAGTACCATTGCACAACGTGGCTCACACATTATGCTTGCACATGCCACTGTTCCACGTATAATGCCACTGTCCACAACCTGCTATCAATGTATGCCTTTCAGGGCAGCAAGGTGTGTGACACATGCTATAGGTAGCGTCCGCCTGTGTGTCCCAGGTAACCTATTGTCTGTCACGTCCACACATGCATGGATGTGTATACCTAACATATATGTCAGTACTTCATGTACATGTATGCATGTGTATCACACAGCACAGACACAGATATATCATTTATGGGCCACATATATGTATCAGGTAGTAAAAAAGTATGATGTGCATATATACTGACAGTAAGATGTACATAGCTGTAAACCTGTGTGTTTACAATAGGAGTCCATTACAATGTGTTCTGTACATGTAAGTGTATGAGCATGCACACTGTGGCCTTCTGTGGTTTGAATTGGAGTGCATCCCAAACAGTCCTGTGCTACTAAGTGTATGTGCGTACCCACTGCCACCTTGTGTAATTTGAGTAAGTGCATCCAACAAGCCCTTTGTTACTAAGTGTATGAGCATGCCCAGTATAACCTTGTGTAGTTGTAGTCATAGTGCATCCCAAACGGCCCTGTGCTACTAAGTGTATGAGCATGGCCACTGTAACCCTGTATAATGATAGTAGCTGTCCATTCCACAGATGGGCATACTCCAGTTCAGGTTCTTGTTGTGCTACAACTATATCTCTCAGGCCTACCTGCAGATGATGTGTTTTGTTTCTGCATATAGGTTGTAATGGACACCTACTTTAAACACACAGGTTTACAGCTATGTACTTCGTGACTGTCAGTCTCCCTGTTGTTGTCCTCAATCTTAGAAGGGCATTCTGACTGCCTTGAATGTGTAATCTCTGTGGCGCATCTTATAACTGTGTAGTACTGTAATAGTGATCTGTAAATAGGCAAAAGTTCTGATCCCACAACTGGCAATTGTGTGCGTGTGTTTGTGTGTGTGACAGCAAATGCCTGAGTGTGTGTGTCAGCAAATGGCTGAGTGTGTTTGTGTGTGTGTCTCAGAAAATGCCTGGGTGTGTGTGTGTGTGTGTGTGTGTGTGTGTGTGTGTGTGTGTGTGTGTGTGTGTGTGTGTGTGTGAGCAAATGGTTGTGTGTGTGTATTTGTGTTTGCATCCTGTCATGACAGTGGGTTTTGCTGCATTCCAAAGAGATGCCTCCTTTTGCACTGGCCTTTATCCTTGTCATCTGCTAAACCTCTCTCTTCCTTCCTCCCCACTGCAAGTAATCAGTCCTGTGATGTCACCCAGCTCAGAAGTGGAATCAGAGTAAGTGTAATTGTATGTGTTCTGTGGCACATTCCCCAACTGGATACCACTGTACTAGTTACCTTTACATAGGCAAGACGTGTATGCACAATACTGGCAAATGTGTGCGTGTTTGTGTGTGTGACTACCCTGTAGCCAGGCATACGCATGTGTAATGTCTTTAGCACACCATGGTAGCCATCTGTGGTGACCGGTGTCTACAAAGTATTACATAGTTAGGAATGGTAAAGAATACACAGTCAAGCACAACTACAGTTGGGTATGTTATTTTCCTGTGCCACTGTCGAGCAGTGACAGAGAAGTGGTCGCTGGAGTGTAAGTCCATACTCATCATTCCCACACCCTAACTCCATAATCCCCAGGGTAGATTGCATTAGCCATCATTCCCCACCCCAAACTCCACATACACAACAACCATCCCTTCTCTGGTGAACTGTTTAAGATTTAAATGTTATAACACAAGAGATGCCTCTGTTTTGTGTACATGCCAGTTCCTTTGGAACCCTTCTGTGTCACAAAGAGTGTTCAGACGTGTGTGTGTGTGTGTGTGTGTGTGTGTGTGTGTGTGTGTGTGTGTGTGTGTGTGTGTGTGTGTGTGTATATATATATATATATATATAGCTATAGCTGTGTCTGTGTATATGCATATATATAGATATATATATATATATATATATATATATATATATATACACACACATATATATATATATATATATATATATATATATATATATATATATGTGTGTAGTTATGACAGTTGTACAGATGTAGACGTGTCTTTGTTGTTTCACAGATTACAGTACATTCAAGGGTACTGTACATATGTACACAAAGTGACTGTCCCATTTGTTTTCAGTACTGTGGAATGCCTGTAGTAAGATGTGCATTACAGACTCCATGCAACATGTATACAGACCAGATGGCTTAGTGGTACATCCAGTAACGTCAGTGTGCATGGTCCAGGGTTCAATACCTACAGTCCTTGTTGATACTGTCAATTAGGACTGCATAAGGCAGTTGTAAGCAGGTGTAAATGTGTTTTCGTGACAGTAAGCAGCAGGTACACACAGGTAACAAACATGTACAACTCACAGTACACTTGAAATGCCCTTCTTTGGCAATCCTGCTGATGTCACCCACTTATGAATACACCTCTGGGACTGCTGTAACCCAGTGATCTCCTTGGTGCGTGCTGTAACTGCATAATGCTGTAGTGTGTTAAACTAGTTTGGTAGGTGTTCTAATCCCAGACAGGCCAACTGTGTGTGTTCCTGTGAAAGAAACACTGCTTTTAGAGTATGCACACTCTTTAAAACTCACATATTCACCTTTAGCAATCCTGTTGATGTCACCCACATAGAAATACACCTCTGGGAGTGCTGTAACCCAGCATTCTCCATAGCGTGTGCTGTAACTGTGTATTGCTTTGGTATGATAAACTAGTTAGGTAGTTGTTCTATTCCAAGAACAGGCCACATGTGTGTATGTGTGCCTGTCTGTGTGCCTGAGAAAGTAACACTGCTTTTTAGAGTATGCACACTCTTTACAATTTACATAACCACCTTTGGCATTCCTGCTGACTTCACCCACCTAGAAATACACCTCTGGGAGTGCTGTAACCCAGTATTCTCCATAGCATGTGCTGTAACTGTGTATTGCTGTAGTGTAATAAACTAATTAGGTAGGGATTCTATTCCAAGAGAGGTCAACTGTGTGTGTCTGTCTGCCAGAAAAAGGAACAATGCTTTTTAGAGTATGCACACTCTTTACAATTCACATAACCACCTTTGGCAATCCTGCAGTTGTCACCCACCTACTAATACACCTCTGGGACTACTGTAATCCAGTAATCTCCATAGCACGTGCTGTAACTGCAAAATTATGTAGTGTGACAAACTAGTAAGGTAGGGGTTCTATTCCAAGGCATAGTAGGTGTGTGTGTTTGACAGTCAGAGCCTGTGTGGAGGTGGCTGAGAGTGTCTAACCACTGGACATGTTGGGGAGCGGATTTTGTAGTTTTCCTATATGGTGTCCATATTATATGTCACAATGTCCACCTCACAAGGAGTACAGATGCCATCAATCAGCCAATGGACTGTGTTGGCAAGCCGTACCCCTATATCTGGCAAAAGGCCTGGTGAACAAAGTATGCAACCCTACTATTACCCAGAATACGTTCTGAACCCATGTGTCATACACAAACACACTTGCCTAGAATATCCTGCTATGTTGCTGGTATCCTGCACATTAATGACAAATAGTAGGCATGGTGTTATTGCAGTGGGCTGCAAAGGGCATGGCACTCTGTCTAGCAGTACAATAGGCACATAATTGTGGACAATGTGCCTTCACTATATTCCCCTCTGGATGCCTGCAACATATGTGGTCTCATCAAATGTGATCCACAAAGGTCATACAATGCCTTACACACATGCCCTGTATGGACTGATGTCACTGACACCAGGGAATACCTGTATCATGCTATCAATGCTGGTGCAGGGTCAACCTGTTGTCTATAAGCAGGTCCTGCCACACCAGGCCAGTACTGGCATATCTGAGGATAACAGTCTGTGTACACAACATGTGCTGGCCAAACCAGGTACACTTGTACATGTCACTGCACATTATTGTGGGATGTGCACATCCCAGGCAATGTCCATGTCAAGGACTATCAAACACAGACATGGCATGCATTGCAAAGCAATGGCCATACACAATGGTAACCAGGATGTCAGGACAGTTCATACAATACCCATCTGTGTGGGACATTGCAGACACTACACCCCTGTACCACACTTCACACCATTGTCAGGTGGCGTGATACCCAGGATTACCCCTCACCCAGCCTTGTACAGCCATCTTGCACAGCCAACCACTACACACCCATGAAGCAATGCACACATGCATGTCAGTACTGGCACCTTGTATCTGCGTGTGGGGTATGATGCTCCCAACCACAGTTACACCCAATATAACTCCCATTGGCATACCAACTGATGTCAGACACGTTCACATGTCCTTGCCTGTAGAACCTCCGGATATCCCCTGTGGTGCATGTAGTACCTGTGCATTATTGCAGTGTGGCAAACTAAGTAATTAGGAAGTGTATCTGTGGGCCTGGCAAAGTGCATCAATATGAGTCCATTAGAGAGTGTGGTTGTGTTGACAATGACATCCGTTTATGTAGACAGCCATGTGTGCTACACCTAATGTATGTCTACTATATCTCTGTTGCAGATGTCGCTCACCAGCACACATATATGTTCTTACAGCACACGAACATGTCAGCTTTGTGGCATATGGAGTAACTGCATACACTTGTAATAGTAATGAATAGTCAGTCAGAGGTCTGTACCCCTATACTCTTAGGTATGTGACAGATGATGCTTAGATTTTAGTCTCCAAGCCCTTCTCTGATGTACTTTGCCTCTGTCTGTCCCTCCCACACACACTCTGGTGGATGTGGAGTTGTACACCTGCTCAGCAGCAACTTGTGTTTTGTAAGTGATGGTCATGATCAGGTGATGGCCTCTGCACCTATTGCAGTCCTCCTCTAGCTGACTGCATGTGGAACAGCTGTGATGATGTTCCCATAGCCAATCGCATGTAAACACAGTACAATATCTAGGAACATCATGCTGGTGTTTGCCAATGACAGTCGCTGTGAGCGGAACCTGGATCTGGTGTTTGGTAAACGGCATCACAGATGATATCTGGATGTTCTTCAAACAACATACACAGTGGAAAATAGCCTAAAGACAGGAGGGTGATATTCCAGACATGACTACAGCATGTAAGTCTAGCTATGCTTCATTGAGACTGCTGCCAATTTAACAAGTTGTGTGTGGTAATGGTTATTC
Organism: Protopterus annectens; assembly: GCF_019279795.1. Taxonomy (NCBI): domain Eukaryota; kingdom Metazoa; phylum Chordata; order Ceratodontiformes; family Protopteridae; genus Protopterus; species Protopterus annectens. Next base: position 362,016,703 of record NC_056733.1, on the reverse strand, counting down.
ATGCATGTTTTAAAACTGACAAGACAGTGTTCTGTTTGTGACGGAATCCCCATCTGTATGGCCATCTGTGGACTATTCAGTGTGTGAAACCATTTGTTTCCTGTGTTACTCACTGAAGACACATCTGTGAACTGCAGGAGCATAGTGTGAGGACTGCAGTCAGTACATGGTGATAGTGAGGAGAGTTACTGCCATCGGATCCCTGATTAGACATATGTCACATGAAACAGTGGCATGACAGCCACTGTCTGGGGTTCTCAGTGACATGCCAATAATGGACCACTGTTCATAGCTGCAGTCACAAGTCTTCTACACTTTGTACAGATGTCATGCAGTATATATGCATGTGTTGTGCTCCCTCTGCAAATGTATACCATCTGTTGTGTTGGGTTGATGGTCATATCTATGCATGCTGTTATAAGTAATACTGAATGCTTTTGACTATTACTAAGCCATATCTGTGTTAAAACTGCAACACCATGGGCTGTATGGGTTTGGAGGTCCCGGCAGAACCTCCTGTCCCACTTCAGCTGGCCATGGCACCGGGCACCAGCACATCTGGGGCCTAGCCTCGGACCTCCACCTCTGTTGGCTTTGCACCACCTTGTGGTGGAACCACCACTGAGGATGGGGCTTGTCCCCCCTGGGAGCAGGTCCAGACAGGAACTTGTCCGCTGTTGTACAGTCCCGGACGTGGTGCGTAGGGGGCTCAATAAGGGGTTTCTAGCCAGATACACCAGCTTGTGTGCAGAGTGTCACATTTACAGGGTGAGCTTGCGCCTCCTAGACAGCCCCCAGCACTGCCACCTTTACAGCTGTTTTGGTGCAGTGGTGGCTGCCCATGGCTGGGGACCTCTGTCCCACTGTTTCCATCTGAGGGCTCATGGGCTTGTGACTGCCGAACACCCCTCCCCGTCCAAGGTGTATTCCCCCCACATGTGTCATATACCAACCTTGTATGCTGTCTTGTCTGTCATCCTACCCAACCTATCCTCCATGAGCATACCTACTCCCCTTCCCCCACATCCCACTCTCACCCTATGGAAACAAAAGGCCAATCAGTTCATAGAACAACATTTGCCCCATACATAGCTCTTCATTTCACACACGTGTCCACTGGACACATGTAATCCACTTAATATGCATCACAACATACTCCAGTTGTCCTCTCCCCTGTCTCTCAGGCACACGATCCTGGTATGCACATGACTCCTAAAGGTTCCAGATACACATGATGCAGATGACCCCATTGTACACACAACACTACCGGTCCCTCTATGGTTAGCCCATTTACATTTTTCATGATGATGTCACACACAGCATCTTGCAAGAGTACTGTTCTCACTTAATGATTGGACAGGAACTGTTGTGTTAATGTAAATAAAATACACAGAGTGATGTATTTGGCCAATGTACAAATGTTTGCGTGTATTAATGACACATGTCTGTCTGAGGGAGTCTTGATATTACATAGGACAACACCACTACATAATACAGGCATTGCTGGCGTTTCCCTTTTCATTCCTTTGTAATGCTTTGTTGTCACATGGGATGTTCTTGATGTGTATATATATATATATATATATATATATATATATATATATATATATGTTTGTGATAACATCTGATGTCTGTATATCTGCCATGGCTTAGTGGTAAATCACATTAGCTGTGTGTGCAGGGGTCTGGTTTTGAGCCTTGCAGAGGCCGTTTATTTTGTTGCTGGGCAGAACAAGGCCATTGGATATGAAGTAATTAAGGCACATTAAAGCAGTTGTGAGTGGGTGTGCATGTGTGGAGCTAAGCAATGCTAACCTCCGGTTACAGTTTCTTACACTCAGTTTGCCTCTACATTGCTTCACCAGTGTAATACCCACATACTGGTGGCCAAACAGGCTTACACCCGCTTGCTCCCGCACTTGCAAATGCACTGCATTTGGTGTTTGCATCTGACACTCGCACCCCTGGATGGGAGTGAGGACTACAATATTACCTTGTGATGCTTATTACATCAGATTACATGCCTATAGTATCGGGAATGGCTGCCCATTAGGCAAAAACGTGTCATTCAACTGTACGGAATCCGCAGCCAGTCCAGAGTTTGATTCATATTATTGGTGTGTTCCTCTTACAATCTGCACCTGTCTGGCTAATACATGGGAACTGACACTCTTCGATACAAACAAGTAATTGGGTTTTGGAACCCACATCCTTCAGCCGAGTCATGCTACTGCATACCCAATATTCTATCATCTTTCTAAGGTTGTAAGTGGAATATGTGTTTTCTGTCCCTACCAGACCTATCAAATGAATGTGGACAAATACCAACTAAATCAGGGACATGTCATAGCAACATTAGGGACACATTTAAATTATTAGTGTTATTAACCTGACACATTGACAGATTCAGAGCATATGAATTCATACACATTTTCTGAGGTAAATGATGTTTATAACTCTTAATTGTTGTCATTATTCATTACATGTAATTAACCACCTTTCCTCCAAAAGTCACTAGTTTTAGGAGGGATTAAGTGGGACAGAGTTAAAATTTGAGTCGAAATCAGGGACATCCCTGGAAATTGGGGACAGTTCAGGGGTATGGTTCCTATTTGTTCTCCCAGTGGGTTATGTCCTGTCCAGTGGATTTGCTCTTAGGGGTTGAGAGGTATGGGTGTCAGCTATGCCCATTTCAGAATATTACTTACATCCCCGGGGCAGTCCTAATATGACTGCGCCAGCCAACACCTGCATGCATAGGCCCATAATTCCATGCCCATAGAACCTCCACCTGCCCCTCCTCTACAGCACTCCTCCTTACTGTGGGTGCAGGTGGGGTATAAACACACCACTACACACTGCCCACTCTCCAAGTGTCGGGACACATGTCGTATGTTGTGTCAACCCATGGGTTATCAGGCTTGCACAACCTACTGGTCCATGTATGTCTACAGCCTGGTTTGATGAAATATTACTGGGACTAACTCTGTTGATAATTAATGTTTGGGTGTCCCACAAGGGACATCGATGTCTATGTTTCAAGATTAGACCTGGCAGGTCTCTCCCACTGGTAGTATCCTGCCGGTGGTCTGGGAAGCAGTGGTGTGTTTACTTTTATTGTGTCTCTGTATGTCTCACCGGCCTAGATGGCGGGGTGGGTGGGTTGCTATTACGTGTTACATGTTTGTTTGTTGGACCCCTCACCCCCATATGCACGGCCTGTGAACATATGTAATTCGTAACTGCTGTATCATATCTTAGCTATATACATATGTATATTTACAGTCACACACATATATATATATATATATATATATATATATCTACAACAACATATGGGTCTATAGGTGTCTGCTGCATAGGTATATATCTATATGTGGGTATGTATATGTATTCTGTCTCTGTATGTATACATTTATACTACAGAGAGGGAGACACTTATCTCTGTGTCGCTATGGGTAGATATACACATACATACCTCTACATATATATATATATATATATATATATATATATATATATATATATATATATATATATCTGTTTATTCTGTTCCTTGCCATATCGATTACACTTTGCTGCAGTGGGACCCGTGGGTGTGGCTGCTCATTGAGCAATGCCTCTGCCCAATGAACACATTTGCTTACATCCCTGGGACTGTCCATATAGGCCCACATCAGCCAACACCTGTACACCTAGACCCATAAGTAGCTACCCCATAGTTCCTCCACCTGCACCTCCTCTACAGAACCCATCCTTACTCTGGATCCTGGTCAGTTCTGAACACACCACTAAATGCTGCCCACGCTCCACTTCACGGGACCCATGTCATACAATTGTCTTGACCCATGGGTCATCAGACTTTCCCACCCTTGTATTCTGGGTATGTATACACCCCAGCCAGAATGGTCGGTGTATCACCTTCTTTTGGTCTTGTCAATTTTTGGGGTGTTCCGCAAGGGACGGTCCTGTTTGTGTTCCAAGATTAGATTTCACGGGTGCACTGTGTACCCCCCCGGTTATATCCTGCCTGTGGTCTGGGGAGCAGTGGACTATTTACATTGTTTGCGGGTTTGTGTGTATGTTTCCCATATCTGGCTGGGGGGAATGGAAGGTCATGCTACGTGTTTCATTTTTCTTGCTTGGGCCCCTCACTTCCATTGGCATAGCCTGTGAACATATGCCATTCTTGTGTGTTGTTTCCTATCATAGCTGTATATCTGTGTATATCTACACACAGACACACAGACACATACACACACACACACACACACACACACACACACACACACACACACACACACACACACACACACACACACACACACACACACACACACACACACACACACACACACACACACACACACACACACACACACACACACACACACACACACATATATATATATAAATATATATATATATATATATATATATATATATATGTGTATATCTATATGTATATGTATATGTCTGCAACTAGATATATATATACAAATATATATATGTGTCTATATATATATATATATTTATAGATATGTATATAATAAATAAATATATATATATATATATATATATATATATATATATATATATATATAAAAAATATATAGATATATATATATATATATATATATATATGTGTGTGTGTGTGTGTGTCTGTAAAGCAATGCATACCCTGCGCAAACGCATTTACACACGCTTACTGGTGTTTATATATGCTTAAACCTGCTTACTACTGCCTTATTCATTATAACAGTGACACTTCGCTCAAGTTCACTTTTAACTTTTAATTTAATTTTGCAGGTTATACAGCGGACAGATGTCACAATATGTTCATGTACAGATTACCGATGGTAAATAGTATGTGATGCAGTGGGATTCGGAACGTGAATGTCTGTTAATTAGGCGGTTGCTCTAACCAATACACTATTGCTGTGCTGCTTCATTTGCATATATACCCATATACCCATGGCTCCTGGTTCCTCAAACACCCACCCCAACACTTCCCTAACACTGCAGTCATCCATTATCCAGTTGGATTTGCGGTGTATCCACACCACTACATATTGGCCACTCCCTACTCATTTAGACCCATCCCATCGGTTGACTCACTCCACGTAGCCTCAGAACTTCAAAACCTTTTCATCCACAAACATGACCAAAAGGACACATGGGACACGCATGTCTTTGTGTCAAGATTAGACTCTATACTTCATTACATCCTTACTCCCATTAACATGACACTACAATAAATTAATAAGTATGACTGTGGTAATGTACACATTACACATGAGAGCCTAATTATGTACATGTTCGGCGTAGTTCTTTTACAAATAGACTGGTTTAGTAATTGGGGTTGCCGTAGCAGGCAGATCACAGGAATGATTCCATGTGTGGGAAAGTCCTCACATTTCATTTTTTCAGCACAGCACTGACTTCGGACATTGTACAGACTTCTCCATTTTAGCAGTTTTGTCCCTTCCCTCTTATGCACAACCTATTATTTTATCTACTATCGAGGTTTGTAAGGGCACATTCATGTTATTTATGTCTGCAAATGGAATGAATGTGTTACAGAGAATGTACTTCTACATATAGATGTCTACATGTGTGTATGCATATATACTTATAATGAACTCGCTGACCTCCACAGGGTGGCCCAGTTAGAACCAGCCCATCCAACCCTGGCATGCCTGGCTCCATAAGTTCATACCCATAGTTCCTCCACCCCACCCGAGTTCAACATACACGCATACCATCCATTGTCCAGTTGCTATCGCAGCCATGACACAGCTCCACACTTTGCCCTCTCCTGAGCATTAGGGGCCCTACATGTATGTTGTCCCAACCCATGTATTCTCAGGCTCTCCCACCATTTACTCCTTGAACATACCTGCCCTTGCTTGTGTAATGGTCGGCTGGCCAAATAGCCTATCAATGTTTGGGTAGTCCCACCAGGGACTGCCCTCTGTGTGTAAAGTAAACTTAGCAGATCAACAATGTTACTCCCACTGGTAATATCCTGCCTGTGGTGTGAGCAGTGCTTTGCTCACTCCTGCCCAGCTTGATATGACATACGCTGACAGCGCTATATAATACTGGGGTTGCTGTTGATTCCCTTTTCATTCCTTTTGTATGCTTTATTGTTATGTTGTTCTTTCTTCGTATAAATATATATATATATATATATATATATATATATATATATATATATATATAGATGTATATTATATATCTGTACATTCTTATATACATTTCCTATGCGGGGCACTGCTTAGACCCACACAAGTGCACTCAGACTTGCTTACTGGTACTTATATATGTTTACTGCTGCTTATTTGTGCTTACACCTGCTTACTAGTGTCTTATTCATTATGACAGTGCCACTTTGATTGAATGACATTTAAGTTATATATCTCATGCGATACTCTTATGTAGGTTTTACAGCAAAATTACATTCATTCCACATGGAAAATGATACGTGCTATTGTTGGGCTAGAACCGTGAATGCCTGTTCGTTAGGCGGATGCTCTAAACACTACACTATTGACATTTAGGTTGATTACGAATGTTTTTGTCTATTTGAATGAATTTGATGTGTAAGCTACACTCGGCAGAGGGCAGCAATGCACAAACACACTGCGCTTTGCTTACACCTTCGATATTGCAGCAATTCAAATGTATAATGGGGACAAGGGGAATCTAATTGTGAAAGTTCTAGGGACAGGGCTCAACATTCCACTATGTGCTTCTGTGTTTACTACTTCGATTTTATTTCACTGTTCGTGGACACTCTTGTATGTTTAGCATACATTTCGGTATCCATGGACACTGTATTACTGACTTACTATTAGAGGCGGGCTCTACTAGTAGGCATAGTAGGTTATGCAACTGTCAGGGCATGTTTATGCCTCTGTAGAGCACTTGTACACGCCCCCTGCACTCGGACATGTTTCCTGTGCACATCGAGGGTGCAGCGGTGCACCCTCATACATATTCATATGGAGCTGCTGCACCATCTGTAGTGAGGATGCTCAGCGCAAGGCTAAAACCGTCCTTGTGCCTAGCTTCTTGAATCCCAGGGTCAGTAGTAAACATCCACCAGTCAAAGACCCATACTTATCTTTTAACAAAGCTGAAGCAAGGTTTACCCTACTGAGTTGGGGATTTTTTAAACATTTTAGCAAATGGTGGCTTGTAGATGAAATTGAGATAATTTTCCCTGTTATTATCTATTTAAATTTAGAAAAATTGCACTTAACTTCACTTTTGTTACCATTCTGAGCACATATTTCTTCAGTATTTCAGTTTTCTTACACTGAGTTGCACTTTGCACCTTGTATGTATATGTATATGTATATGTATATTTACTTTTTTGTCTTGTTCTTAATAGTTGTTGCATTTCATTTATGTAATTCATACTTGGAGAGTCACTGAAACTGGAGTCAAATTCCTTGTAGGCATGTATACTTGGCCAATAAATGTGATTCTGATATTTTCAGTGAAGCACCTCCTTGTCCATACCTCATGAATTATGTCACTACATCACCTTTTAAGATGAGAATGCACAAATAACATATTAAACATCACAATGTACAACACACAAGTACAAGAAAGAAAGAACAAGTTTTATAAAGCTGACCAGTTTAAGATGACCACCAGTATGCTAGTCAGTTAAGTAGTGATGTTGACTACTTTTGGCAAACAGTTTAATGCTGATTAAAATGGAGAAGTTGTGAGTGTTCTCTCTTTTACAGAATGGCAAGATCCCCCACAACTCCAGTATGGGGGATTGTACCTCAACAATTTCTACTCTGTACTTCATACTCTAACACTGCATGTTCTCAGAGAGAAGCACAATACTCCAAATCAGGCAGGGGATTCTGTGTCTGAACTGCACATGTGTGTCAATAATGTGTCCCATACACCCTCTGTTCCACACCTGTTACATTAGGTAAGGTGGAAGGTGTCTAAGAATCTAGCCATCCATATAGAAAATGCATTTATTGCATAGATTTAACTTTAAATAAATAGCGGAGTATCCATTTTGGAGTCTATCTATAACCATCGCTCTGCCCTGAGCAACATAGCTGGGCTGTTAACATTTTACTAACATTTCCTAAAATTTCACTGCTTGTAGCTTAAGTGTGTTGTAGAAGCAGAAAAATCGTTGCTGAGAGTTCCCATACCTTAAATGAAAAAGTAATCCACACAGAACTTGGGTGGCATCATGTTAGTGGTATTTTTTGTTTAGATCACACATATTTACCATATGATGTGCTTCTACCCTTGTTAGTATATACAGCTTTGTTATCCAATTTATTTGCAGAAGTCCAGAGTTCTCACACTTAGATGCAATATGGTTCCACAGTACATTCATCCTGGAATTCCAATGTGTTCTAAAAGAAAGAAAAAAGCTGATGTTGAAACTTATTTCCTAAGACATTTATCAAAATTCTCCAAATGTTTTTCAGAAAAAAATAATAACTGTTAATGCCAAGAAATTATAAATGTAATTTTACTAATTTAATGTTATAGATTAAAAAGCCTCATGCTCCAAAGTATTGAGCTCATTCATGAAACCAAAGGAATGCGTTATAATTTAACAGTAGCTTATATCTGGGTGTAGATAACACAGGAATTACCCATGGCTGGCATGGTTTGATCACAAGGATGAAGACAGAGTCATCAAACAAAGCCAGCTGGGGCCAAGTCCTGCATTACTCACCATGCATGAGCGTGGATTGTTGCTATTAAACAATAATGTTATTTAAGAAAGAGATTTCTTATCATGCTTAAATAACTTGTTTCAATGTCCTGCATTATAGGTCTGCCTTTTTCTCATCTAAGAAACATCTGAGTGAGGTACTGCACATGCACTGGACATGTACAAGTTATCAAGGTATTGGGATTGGCATAAGGGTTAAGATGTTCACCTCACAGGCAGAAAGTACAGTTTCTCACCTCTGGTCATTGTCTTGTTATTGGCTAGGCATGTAATAGTCTGCAGACTGATTGCTTAGTATAAATCTATGAACTAATTGCTTAAAAAAGAAGTCAGGAGATTATATAATTAGTATATGTAATTCTTCTCTGAGAAACAGTACTGCATTATAGGTAGGAATACTGGATAATCTATTTTTGGATGGTTGTTCCCACCTTTTGGTTACCCGATTAGTAGCACAGAGTAAATGGTCACTTTAAATCCTTTGCAGGGTTATGGTCATAAGGACATCACTGCATTCATTTTTAAGGACATTCCTCATGGGTAAAGCTCAATTTATCACTGGCATACTGACATGTTTGTTCACTCAGCATGCATATTTTAAAATTTATACCCATCTCTGATTCCAAATTATGCTCCAGCGATTTTCTGGACAAACATTGCTGCAACTGTATTCAGCTGTCATCTCTGAAGCATCCTTTTGATCTTCTGAATAAACTAAGATTCTGGACTTTCATCAGAAGACCCGATAGCTTACCCACACCTAGCAATTCTTACCAAGCAATTTTTTATCTAGTAGCAATGCCCTACATGTACTCTGTTGAACCTGTCAATTAACTTAACAGACATTTTTAACATTATCATTACTACTTAGTAAAACTGAAATGTATTTGTGCATAATATAATGATATCTAAGATGTCCCTATCTTGTCTGTTTTTTTTTTATTTATATATTATTTTTATATGGTTTGCATTGTATTGTATTGTACTGTATGACATCCAATCAGATTTGTTAACTGTAGAGTTTTAATTTTCTCTTTTTTCATAGTTATTTGATTTTATATGGATGAGTGTCTCTACTTCCATTCTGCATCAAAACTGGTGGAGGGAATTTTATGAATAATACCTGCGTTTGCTTTTTTAGAAGAGTGTCGTATGTACATCTGTAGTGGGAGAGTTTGTTGCATTCTATAGGTTTTATATATTTTGCATTTGGTGGAAGATGCTTTTCAGTGTGCATTGAATTCTCAATTTCCCTAATATGGTTATAATTTTTTTTGTGAGCCACATCTCTTGTAGCTAAAGGTGCTTCAGCTGTATATTTATTAATGGGCAGGGGAAGTACTGGAAGGAGTTGCCATCTGTTAGGGCACTCCTAAATTCATTTAATTCTTTTTCCTAATATTTTTATCAACCTTTCCCACAGTGCCAAATCCAGTGACTAAACTACCTACAACCTATCAGCCTATTCGTCCTGTGGTTGCAGGAGCCAGGAATCTCCAGGATAAGTGAAATCCCTATGACACTTTCATTCCTGCCATGAAATATTGATTAGTTCCATGGTGAGAGTCTGGTGATAGGAAATGAGCCAACTTGCTGTTCCTTCAGCAGGTCTTATCCACTTGGTCAACAGAGTACACTGGTCACATCTAAAGGTTGTTTTGAGCTGCACTATGTGTTGCCCTCTTAGGGGAAGCACACCTTTTACACTCTGTTTACCATGCACCTTGCACAAGGCAGCCAGGGTTGCATGGGTGATGCACCCAGTGTTCCTGCTAGGTGTCATCCATGTGGTAAGCCAGTGCCACCCCCTCACCCCAGTGGGTGCTGTCAGTAGTCACTCTCTATATCCTCTCCCACCTGCTGCTACAGTGACCTGAGCTGCAACTTTAACTCTTGTCACCTTCATTGCAGTCAAGTCTTTATTCCTCTACACCAGAGAGATGGCTGTCTATTATATAATTTGTGTATCTTTTTTTAGGATTCAGTTTTTAGTATGTGTTTCACATAAATGCTGGAGAGTAAGGGATCCAATAGACAAGAACTGTCTGCTTTTACTGGAGTAAAGTGGATACATCAATCTTTGTTAATCGTGTTCTAGAGAGGAATTAGTAACCTTCTCTTATTGGGTTTAATATCCTCTGCAGACCTCTAGCTTAATAGACATGGATAAAAATGGTCATACTGTGACTGTAACTGGGGTTGTGATACTATTATTATACTATTATTTTGGGGATCCTTTGGTTATAAGGCTTGTGGTGTCATACTGGTAAAATTGATTGATGTTCTGTGGGTGGGGGAATGAGGTTTTCTCTACTACTGTCATGACACCACAGGGTAGGACCTCAAGTACATGTCTGGGCCTGGCTGGTAGATAAGAGGAAGATTTTAGGAAAGCCACCCCCTCAACCCAGTGGGTGCTGTCAGTAGTCACTCTCTATATCCTCTCCCACCTGCTGATAGTTAAGACTGACTATTATATAGGCATTTCATAATTTGATCCTTTTCTCCAGGTGGGCTTGGTTCCGGGCTCTAAACAGTATCTCATGGGTATGGTTGGCTGGTGCTGTGCATTTTTGGGATACTGCGGGGGTAGTACTAGTGCTTCTATGAAAGCTGCCAAGATCCTAAAGAGACTATCTCCTTGAGGGAAAATTCAGGAGTGGAGATGGGAAACAATTCCACCAGTAAAGGCTGGAGGAATTTTTGATACCCCACAGCTTTCATAACGACACGTTAGTACTGTAGGTACTTAGACCTTTTGGACTAGAGACTACCAGCAATTATGTCATTCTTGATTTATCGTAAATAAAACACACTAATAATAAACATAGTGATGTGCTGAGTGACCTGGGCAATTTAAGCCAGCTACCACAGCTTGACAACCTGCAGTACTAAATAATATCTTCTCTTCAGACAACATATGATGCATAAAGTTAAGGCAGATGCAGATGACAGCTTACATAGATGTTTACAACACAGTCTCCAAACAATCCTGACCTCTTTTATGGATTCTGTGCCAACTATGTATAATTAGATTAACACCTCTGTTACCAAATAAACCCACTGGTAGTTGCATCAGATTATATCAGATCTTTTTCACATATACACAATAAAAACATTTTTTTCTACCTTCAGAAACAAATAAGTTTGCATTGTGAGGATAGAGCTTTCCCAGCTCCGGGCAACTATATCTTTCATGGGTTTCAGTGTCATCTTTATGGCTCCTTGGCTTTCTAACTGACTCTTCTATGTCTTGAGTTATATGTAAACAATTAGGTAGTTCTAGTAATTACAGAAAGTTACAGATTAAATTTCAGTTACAGCATTCATACATTTATTTCCTATTCATTTCCTTTTCTACAGTCACAACATTACACAATGATTTCCTGTCAGAGGAAAAACATGTACTGCAGATTTCACAGACTTTAAATATAGCTTTAAAACTGCAATAATATTTTGAGACAAGAAAGAAAAATACATCACATATTAAGTTTCTTTACCCTTGCACCTCAGCATTTTTTGATCATATATGTTCATGGGAATGAAGTGGGATTATTGGATCATGTACTGTTCGTTACTCATTGAGTAAGGGGTGTGTAGGAAAGGAAACAGAATGGAGGGAACCAGTAATGATTCTCATTTAATGGGATGGAAATGCAGGATAGCAGTGTTAAATAGTAGGAAAAGGGATGAAGATGGAAGGGGTGACGATTACAAAGTGAGACAGTTAACAAAGAAAGGATTAAATATATTGAAAGCATGCACACCTTTGTACAGGATACTAATAGGCTTCACAGTAGGGAGGGATGGCTTATAGAGTTACTGGAGGAGTTAGCTCAGACATGGGCTGAAGTTGGCCATTGGGGTACATGAGGAATTGTGGATGGGGGAGACAGAACTGTCAGCTTACAGACTAAGAAATAAGAGGAAGTAGAACAGCATTCAGAGTTTTAAATGTAAATTGGGGATTAAACTTAGGAGTTGTTATCATAATAGTGAGGTATTTGCTACCGTTCATTAATGTTTATATAGAAAAGCCATGGGAAACCTTAACCTTGTATATAGATGCTAGTAGGAATCTTTGGGAAGGGAAGTTTTACTTAAAGTGGAGTGACAGAGATATATTATGTAAGAAAATAGAAATGGGAGATGTTCTTGAAGCTGTATGGAAAATGAAGAAGGTGATAATGGTAAAGAATAGACCATATGATCGAGTTTCCAAAAACGCTGTACCGCGATGTCCATTCAACAACTTCAAGTTTTTTTAAAAACTTGATCATGTGGTCTCGACCATATGGCGTTCAAGTTTCTGAAAACTGGATTAAGTTATAGGGACCCATAAATATAAATATATATAACTGTATATATACAGTAGGCTGGCAGGTAGCAGCAGACTTAGCAATGGTGTTTAATGCCAAACTGTGGGCTAGAGAAACTTGCAGCCACTTTGGAGAAATTCACCTCTCAAATTGTGAGTAAAGAGGAGATAGGATTTGTGAAAGGATGCAGATTGAAGAATCTCTGACATCTTTTTTTGAATGTTCTTAAAGTGGCTGAAAAATGACAGGACAGAAAGCTGGGGTTATTTGCTTTGATATAAGAAGAGAGTTCTGGTCCAATGAGCTTGGAGCTTCTCAGTTGTGGATTGGAAAAAAGAGTTTAAGTAAAGCCTATGTCAGCAGTGTTATGGCTTTATATTGTGTCTCTTCCCTCAGTATTGCAGCAAATAGTGTTAAGTCCAGCTCTATGAATATAGGTAGCAATACTAGGGAAGGGTGGCCACTTGTCTCCATTTTCATTTAACACTTTATTGCTTTGATAAAATAGCATTAGGAAGAGTTTGAAGACGAATGGATACCAAGGAATGAACACTATTAGTTTATTTGCTAATAACTGTATGTTACTACTTGGGATGTGGGTATCAGTCAATTGTGTATTTTGGAGGAACTTGTGTTTTTGATAAGCAAGTTAGTTTGGGGTTTCACCTTTACAGATCAGTCCTTTTCACAGAGGGAGGTTTAGAGAGTCACAATAATGGTTTATTTGTTGGTAAAAGGTTAGGGCTGCAATATTTTGGACTGGAAATATAGCTTAATTGGGAATGTAACTAAGAATTGCAAAGAAGTGAGCAGCTGAATAAGATTCATTGGACAGGTGGAAAAATAGGGTGCCTTTAATTTCAGAGAGAGAGTTGTGGTAGTTAAAACAGTGTATTTCCCACATGTACTGTACTCAGTGGTATATCCCTATTAGTCTTAATGAGAAGATACTCATGACACCATAGCTGTCAAAATGAGAAATTAACCAGCAGGGGGGAGATAAGGCATTTTGACCAGTTTACAAGATGAATTAAGCAGTTGTTGGCATGTGCTTGAAAGAGCTAAATATGTAGCAGTGGATAATATTGCTGATTTGCAAAAGGTGTTGGTTGGGTCATTATGAAATGGGCAAAGCTAGAGAAAGATGAAGCTAACAAGTTAGCTGAAAGAATGGCATCAGTAATGGAACCAAGAAACTGGCAAAGCTGGGAGAACAGGTCTTGTCGGCAAAAGTAGATCCACTTTGGGGAGATTAGGTTGCTGTTTATAGAGCTGTACAGGGAACAATACACTATGAAGGTCTAGAAAAAATGGGAGGTAGAGGAAAGGACAGTAATGTGAAAAACATTCTATGGGATATGTCTCAAGATACCCATCTCAATCAGGCTAGCTTGAGAAGTTGTGGGGAAGTGCTGGTCCATGTTACCAACATGAATGACGCCGAGGGAGGGCTAACTATAACTGCATGGAATTCAGTTTTATGATAATTTTTGGGTAGACTTGCTACTGAATATTTAAATTTCAGTACAAAAGAACTAGCCTGGACAGAGGATATTGATGGAATTCCATGTGGCAAGGGATTGTAGCTACAATATCTAGGCCCATTGAAGAACTTGGAAGTCACAAAGAGAAAATGATAAGAGAATCAAAGGTTAGGAGGGAGTGGAGTTCTTCCAAGATCATTGTAAATATAATTACGCTATTGACAAGAACAAAATATGTGAGAAGAAGGAGGTCAGCTGTTTTCTGGGCTTAAGTGATATGATTAAATGAATGACATGATTAGAAAAATTACAACGTATGACCCAGTAGGTGACCAACAGTCAAGTATATGACATAAGTGGTATTAGACAGCAATTAATTTAATAGATTGGGGGTTGAAAAAATCTACCTCATACAGGTTGTGTGGTCAAGATGAGGCAGTAGATTATTGTGTTTATTAACACTGCCTGGTAATGTTATATTGTGTTCTAAGTTTGAGCTGGTAATATCAGGGGCATACAGTATGCTCACTATTTTTATGGAGTGCTTTTATAACTTCCAAGAAGATGGCATAGACAAAGGATTTATATGGTCAAAATGGGAAGATGTGATGAGGAGGAGCTGGAAGAAGCCTTTAAGACATTTTGATCAGCAGAAAAGCTGCAGGTATTGATGGGGAAAGTTAATGGGAGAAGTAGGAACATCAAATGGTGACTACCAGAGGTTTCTGGGCCTCAGAAGGTTAGGTAAGATGAGAATTGTTTTTACTAGGTCTAGGCAGAACAATAAGGAATAGGAAGTCCTTGCTAAGGTTGTCAAGGTGATGAAAATGTTTGGTTTGAAAATCCAATTGTAGTTGATAGCAATAGGAACTAGGGAAAGAGCAAGTATTCATCAGGGACATTTAGTTCTCCTTGTTGTACTGGACTTTTACATTTTAGAGACCTTTATTTATATTAGTCTGACAGCACAAAGAATTAACTTTATAAGATGCTTCCTGTAGTCCAGGATTTGACTCCTTCATCTTCCATTTGAGTACTATATGACTAAGCAAGTCATTAAACCAGATTGTGCTACTGGGTCACCCCTAAAAAGAGACAGTTACAAGCAGTGGGCTTACCTGGTTAACAAGTAAATAAAAAAAAATGATTCGGCTGTTTTGATTTTGTGAATTCTAGTCAGCTGACTAACTTTACAAATCTAGAATGTGCATGTAACTTGAAAACGATATCGACATTATTATTCTTGATGGAGATGGGTAGACGAGTATCATGCAAAATGCCATGAGGGTCAGTCTACTAACTATTCCATGGTGTTTGTAGACCTAATTAGCTATGGGTCACTTCTGACTTTGACTGGAACCACTTTCTGTTGTGGCAGACACAACTGTTTGAACATACTGTTTATTGTGATACATTATTGCTATACTTTATATGTCAATTTTTAGGTGGATAATTTGCGACCAGAGTTTTGTAGGGGAATGTGTTTATGTAGCCTAGAACTTGTATGATTATGTACTTGATCTGTCTCACTTTGGATTTGTCAAGGACAGGTCATGCTTAATCTACCTGGCAGATTTTTTTTTTTTAAATCACTAAAGCAATAGATGAAGGTAAAGTGGTGCACACCACTTACCTCAACCTGGACAAAGTTTTGACACAATTCCTCACTCAAGCATAGTAGAAAAGCTATATAAACTGGAACTAAACTGCTATGTCACCTGCTGGATTGCCAACTATCTTGTAGATAAGATGCATTTAATCAAAATAGCGCATGCTAACTCCACAAAGAGACCAGTCACCAGTGAAGCCTCCCAGGGTTCTGTGCTGGGACCTTTCTTGTTTGGCATCTACATTTCTGAAGTAAAACACAATACTAAAGGGCTCTCTGACCAATTAAGTTTGCAGATGACTACAAGGTAGGTGCAGTCACTGAATCCAAAAATGACTTAGCCCTCCTGCAGGAGGGTTTGTCTCAAATAAATAACTGCTGTCAAAATCATGAACTGAAACTAAATGCCAAAAAAATGCAATATTGTATCTTTTAGGAAGTCATCTACCCCAGGGAACGACCACATTGACAATATGTCACAGAGTTGACCCAGTTTTTTAGGATTTAGAAATTTATGTGGACAGTGACCTAACTTTTAACAGGCATGTGTGCATTGTTGTAAGAAAGTCCTTCCATATTGTACAGTTTATAAACAAAGGGATTGTGTCTAGATCTAGGTATGTCATTCTCCTCCTTTGCTCACCCCTCATTAGGACAGTCATTGACATGTACCTGTACAGACACATACATCAATTTGAATGACCACAGAGATATCTTACTAAAAGGATAGAAGGCCTAAACACCATGTCCTAAATCGACTGACTCAAAGCCCTGTCACTATACTCACTATCCTACAGACTGCTAAATGGTGATCTGTGCTTAGCATCCTCCAATCCATTACTTTTGGATTTACTGCACATCAGCAAGTCAAATGGCATCAGAAATACTCAGTCTAGGAATCTTTGTAACATCAACAGAATAGTGTAGAGGGGCAGTTATATCACGCAGTGGATACCACTGTTATGGAACACACTCCCCATCAACATAAAACAAAATTCATCCCTGTTCATATTCAAGTACAGCTTATATCTATGGATGGGAAGCAGAACATTTACTCCAGGACTGCCCCTGTACAGAAGTGCAAATCCTAAATGCTTTATCCCATACCTGGGTCCCCCCAAATTATCTATGGTATGATCCCAGTTAATCTCATTAGGGGTAATGTATAATTATCGACCATGAGATGGGTAAGGCAGATCTATAACCAAATGGGATAGGGTATCTCAAGTACCAAAAGAGAAACTGGCTAGGATTAAAATCGCCTCCAAGGGCAGCTGGGCTAGTACTTACCTATGATCCTATGAATTTCAATGGTATGTTGAGACATTGAACTGATGTCTTGCTTGCTTGAGATGATTGTAGCTCAGGTGGATACAAAAGATCTTACACTACCTCTTGAAAAATAGCAAGAGCATTTCCCAGATGCCCCAACCAAATTTCTACTTTTAGATGAAATGCCACCTCGGGTCCTCCCTGGAAAGAGACCACTAGCCTAGTGAGACTAACCCGGACAATAAAAGATAAATAAATATTTGGGGTCTATTAATGATTTAGAAAAAAAAAACAACTCTCATTTATTTGACTACATTTACATAATGAATAAATGCTTTGACAACTTCACATTTTACTATGAACTCATATTAAGTTATATTGTAATCGCTGACATTTACCGTCATGCTGTTTGGCAAAACTTCATTATATAATTCAAATGCAGCATTTTCAAGATGGTTATTTGCTACTTACTTACATGGTGATACTGAGTTGCAATACATCATCCCAAACAGAAGCAGAACAGCTTTTACCCAGGTCAAAAATATTGTGGAGTTTTTGTACAATTTAATATATGTACTTTCCTGACATGCCATATTTGATGAAATGCTTTCCTTAAATAAGTGTTAGCTCTGTAATGCATTTTTCAGGATTAGTGCCAAGGGAAAAGATAAAGGATATTAAATATAGACATAAATGCAGAAATGTTATGCTAGCAATTCAGATGTGTTGCTTAATTGCTCTGCTTAAGCTTCTGCCAAATCTGTTCAATTCTTATGCTTTGAAAGTCTTTGTTATTTATTTATCCTCAAGGCATAGTGCAAAAAGCTTTTTAGTGAGCATTTACTCTGCAAAATCTGACTGTTTTCAGAATTTGCTTATTCCATTAATCTAATGTCAGACTGTTATCTAGTCTTATATCTGTGGAAGTAGCAACAGTCTTGGCACAAAGACTGATATTTCTACATACCATTATTACAATGCATTTTAGATCACTGTGCTGTAGCTTTATCATATATTACTAATGTTGCAACAATATAAGTACCTTAATAAAAGAGTATTAATAACCTCCTGAAGTCATTATATACCATGTACAGTAAAGTTACTGATTTTGGAAATGGTCCACGTGTTGTTTATCCTTCATTTGAATCTTCTCTGTCATCTTAGCTATCTTCATCTGTATGGTGCTTCACTGTACAGATTTTCAGTAGTGCGCCTACTTGTGTATTACCCCTGTAATTGATTGTATCTGCTCTGCTTAGCTTATGTTGTAGTATAAAAGTTCAAGGCTTGCTGTATCCTGTGGGATCCTTATGTGTTCATTTGCTAAATGGGTAATTTAACTAGGTCATCATAGACACTCTTCAGCCATGACCTGGACCACAAGGGCAATGCTAACATGCATTATATCTACCAGCAAACTCAGCGATATATGGTCTCAATAATTCTATATGAAGATACAGCCAAAAAGAGATTGCATAATATTTTTCATAATACTCCTTTGTTAAGAACATATTTGTACTAACCCATATTATTGGATTTTGCAAAAATATTATAATAACAATGGGAAAAATGCATGAATAGATGTTACAGTAAACTCTCAGTTAACCAGAACGCAAGCAACTAGAACTTTCAATCAACCAGAAAAAAAAAAATCGAAAAAATACAGTACAGTTTTCATGTGTTGCACTTTCTGCCCCCCCCCCCTTCCCCGCAGAAACATACCTTACATTTTTACAGTTTAGAGTTTTAAAATGGAAGATAGGAATACATTCCCTCTCTCTACAACCTAATATCAAGTCAAACCAAACAAATATTATAGTATTAGTCAGGCCTATTTTTAATAATAACTCTCAGGCAACCAGAAACTACAGTTATCCAGCATCTACCAATCCCCATGAGTACCGGTTAACATAAGGTTTACTGTATATATGTTAAATTTACAGCTGCTTATGATTATGTTAATCATCAATTGTTGATTAGGGCACTGAAAGACTTAATCTCCACTCATGGAGTGGATTCAGGAATATCTCTGTGATAGAACATGGTAACATGGTTGTGGTAATAGTGTTGGTAACACCTCCAGTTATGGTCTTGATGTGCAGAAAGCTTTGGTACTGGGCCTACATTTATGTAGTCTATATTTTTGGGATACTTTCCTACCAACAAAAATATTTCTTTATATGCTATATACTGACAAGCTAAACTTATCTGTATGAAGGGTATTTGAAAAACAACATGGTCATAAATCTAAAATAAAACAAAGTTTATGGCATTTGGGAAAAAGATTCAAAAGAATTGTATAAGACTGGTGGAATAATTATTGATGAGGTCCAGATGATTAAGAATATGGGTATGGTCGCTGACAACTCTTTGTATGAGCGCATAAAGAATGTTGTAAACAAATGTAAAAGATTGACAGGAAGTATAAGGTGATTTTTAATTCTGAGGTTAGGTCCATGTTAAAGGTAAGTCTCAA
Source organism: Protopterus annectens (assembly GCF_019279795.1). NCBI lineage: Eukaryota > Metazoa > Chordata > Ceratodontiformes > Protopteridae > Protopterus > Protopterus annectens. Next base: position 361,996,809 of record NC_056733.1, on the reverse strand, counting down.
CTTTCTTAATTCAACCAGAATGAGAACATGGCTTGTTATTATGGAGCTCACCTAATAAATAGAACAGTTTTGATTAGAAGGAATACAATAAGGAATAGCTAAAATGATTCTGGGACTTAAGTATATGTCATATAAGAATTGCTTAAGAAGTTTGAATCTTTATTTAGTATCATAAATACAAACAAGGGTGATTTAATTCAGGTGTAAAATACATTTAAAGACAAATACTTGTGAGAATGTCTTGGTTTGAAATGGAGGTCTGTCAGTGGATCACTTTCCAAAGAATACTAAAATGATTACTTTATTTAGTGTAAGTGTTCTGAATAATCAAAATGGATTATTAACATCAGTTAGGCAATCAGATGTTATAAAACAATTTAAAACAATTCCAGATAAGTACTTTGGTGACTAGTGTTTTTGCTTTTAGACAGATTATCAGGGGCAATTTGCTCATGTCTGAATAAGTATGCATGTAGGTAAGTAAGCAGGTATTCATTTTTCCCTTGCTTCAGTATCACATTGGGAAGAATGATTCTTATATTGTCACAGGTAATAATATACCTTATATGATAAAATAAGATAACAAATACATAGAATACAATACTGAAAATCCTTTGCAAATATTACAATAATTTAATTTTACCAGAAGTGGCATAAATGCCCTGCTGTTAATTGAAATCAGTATAATTTGACAAAGCACATGCACATTGCAACAATAACTTAGAGCATTCATTATAATATGCAGTTCTTATGAAATATATTTAAATGTAAAAGTACAGAGAAATATAAAAAGCTTCATTATTGTGATACTGCATTGTATTTCATATATAAAGGTATTAAATTATCTCTTTTTTCAATTTCTCCAACCCCTATATCTCTTTTTTACTTTTATGTGTGTCATCAAAATGTTTCCATGTTATACATCTGTGAAAAATCACAAAATGCTTTACAGCACAAGTTGATAGGAGAACCCACATGGCTGAGCCTGCCCCTGCTCCACAGGCTACTGCACTGATCCCCAGCATGTCTGGGACACAACCTGGCTGTACTACTTATGCTGCCCCTGCATTACCTGGGCCCTCCACATCAGGTAGCACTACCCCAGCAGCTGGAGCTGTGGTACCCTTTGGGAGCACTGGCAGAGGTGATGAGTTTGTCTCCCAACACTTGTTGCCAGGGTTGGTGAGAAGGGTCATGCAGAGCACTAAGGGAGCACGTCTATGTCAGATGGAGAGGATGCTCTGTTTCATGGTCCACAGGATAAGACATCAAGCACACCTGCAGCCAGCAGAATAAGGGGATAGTGATGGCATTCCTGCAGGTGAGAACTAGATTCTCACCTTCCCCATTTTGATGGTCATAGGCCGCTGTTGTCCCATCCCTAACCCCAGTCATGGTATTCCCTAACCTGTCATGTCCCTCACCATCCCTTTCTCTTGTCTTGTTTTTCTTGTCTATTTGCATATGCTTCTTCATTGTCCCTACTTATCTGACCCAGAAATACCTACATCCTTTACCCATCATTTTTCTGTTACTGATATAAAAATAAGGGCACCTGTCCCACAGAAAAAAATATTGCCCCATACATGCTCTTCACCTAGAACATGTGTCTTCTGCACACTCTTGATTCTATCCAATGGGCTATACAACATGATGTTTTTTGTCTCCCCTCTCTGTTGAGGTGACATTTAGCTAGTATTCTACTCATAAGGTTATTTCCTACCTCCCTCCTGCATATTTCTCTGTTGCTTTCCATTTGTTCTTCTCCCTGCATGCCCCCCATTTTACTAATTTTCTGTCAAACCCATTTTAACATCTTTAATCTGGTAAAAAAATAGAATCACACACCACTCAAATAAGTAACAAATCCACAATCAAGTCCTTCACTTTTTATGCTCTGTGTTTGCCCGGAATTTGGCATTCCACACCAGTGCCAAGCGATGGTGAATGGTTCTTCATATCCTATGGCATGGTGCAGTTACCTCTATTAAATGCTGATTAAACATGCTGTGCTAATATAACACACAGATCAGATTAAAGGCACTCATATAAAAAATGTCATATCCTTTTATTTCTTTACACTGATGAATGTACGAATATGTAAGCGTGCCAGTGGCATTAATCAATTCAGTACTGTTTGTTTTTATACAGTACTTCACTGTAAGCATTCCCTCCAACATTTGCTAAAATTATCACATTTAATCATTCAATGACATCCTGAATGCATATGTAAAACATTCATATTGACTTTGATTTGAATCCTGTATCATCTGTTCTCAAAAAAAGAATAAGTACTTGTCAAGTTGACGTAGGAGTCCTTAAATGTGTATCTTGCATTTAAAAACACTTTTCCATAGATCATGCAAACCTGCTGCTCAGAGCTGCACTATGGAAAATGTACATGAGTATGTTTACTGCCCATTTACTCCTCAACCCATGAAAGTAATTATAAAAACAATAAGAAAGGGAAGGACATTTTTAAAGGAAGATCACATATTTACAATGTGGCCATGTGTTACTTGCACCCATGTGCTTGAAATATGGTCTGTCAGTATTTGTTCCCAAATACAGCAACTTCACTGCAGAAAAATATTATCTTATATGGCATGTACAGCTTTATATTGACAATAGCCATTCATATTTCCAATACTTGTAGTAATGTGGACAGCTGTTTGTATATAGTTTGAAATGCTGTCATTTTAAGCTATACCTGAACATTGGAAACACAACAGCTAATGCTACATGTTGCACACTACTCAATCTAGTAACATAAAGATCTTTAATATCTTGACAGATCTACATCCTTACACATCAATTTCATGCAGGCCTCCCAACATCTTCTCTCAAACATCCAATGCTGATGCCATCCACTATAAATTGTCCTGCAGCCTTGCAAAAGTCAGACTTGTGCTGTGGAACTTGTGTTAAGAACTGAGTTCTCTAGCCCATGTACTTAGATAGTGGTCCTAATCTCACTGTAGTCAACTGGTGTGCATATGGATATCCAGTAACTTGAGCATAACTGAGCATCCTGCAGTCACTACTACAATCTCTAATGGAATACCAATAGTTTGACAGCTGGACAGGCCTATACATCCATTTCATGTAGGCCTCCCAACATCTTCTCTCAAATATCCACTGCTGATATCATCCACCATAAATTGTCCTGCAACCGAGTAAAAGTCAGACTTGTGCTGTGGCTCTTGAGTAAAGTAATGAGTTCTCTAGTCCATTTACTTAGTTAGGCAGGGGTTCTAATGTTACTGCAGTCAACTGTTGTGCATGTCTGTGCAATTGCTTGGCATTAGATAGAGCATTTTACACCAGCATGTTGAATACTGGTATTACCTTCTTCCTTTCACCAGACTCTGCTGATGTTATCAGCTATAGCTGTCTCTCAAGCATTTTCTGCTAATGTCACAGACTAGGTTAAGATCCCTAGAATGTGGGACATTTGTGCCATTATATTTGTGGATATGCAGCATTTTCATCAGCACAGGGTCACAGAATGGCCTGTAGGCCAGGCACAAGTCACCTCATCCTGTACAATACAAGGTACCATGCCAGAGCTCTCAGTCTATCCACGTACATCACATCATGGTTTGTAGGCCCTGTAATTTCTTGTTGAGAAACACCTGTGGTCTCTTCAGCTGCTATAGATATCTGGTGAAATACATGCAAACAGGAGCATTGTACTTGATTAGTGTTCTGATGAGAGTCAAGTACACTAGTGTTATAACATCCTCAGACGTGGATATTATGGATTGACATATGAGGTGAACAGTGTAGAAGGATTTCCTTACAACTGTGGAAACATGGTGGACAAAGTTCAGATAGATATCTCGCTGTGTTCCCAGGGATTGTACCACTGGGTTTGAACATGGGGCGGGGTATTGTCAATGCTATAATTAGCAAATAATTCCACTTTGCAAAAGGCAAAAATAATAGAATTTTTTTCAGTTTATTTTCAGATTATGTAGCTTTGGCACCAATCATTTCTCTGTGTTAACCCCTGCTGTAATTTGTTTACATTGTTGGTTGACTCAATGATTGCAACTAATCTGTAATCATCAGTAAATTTGGTAAGCCATAGGCAATATATTTTAGCCTGGACATTCAAGAAATAGATTCTGAACAGTAAAGGGCCTCTCACAGATCCTTGTGGTACACCACTGGTGATGACTCAACTGGTAAAGGTTGAGTCACCAACTTTGATAGCATGTGTTCCATTGGTGAACCAATTGCCTACCCAACTAGTCATGTAAGAGTAAATCCCCAGCTGGGAGAGTTTTTCAATGATACCTGAGTGGGAGATTGTGCCAAAACCCTTGGCCAGATCAATATTGGTAGTATGCACTGTATTACATTCATCCAGGGCTTTGGTGACTTTCTCAAAGAAGTCTACTAGGCTTAATAAGCATTACCTACACTTAACAATGCCAAATTGAGTTGATTCAGAGTTTGAATGTCACCTGTGTTCTTGTTGATAAAGTCCATGATGATTCCTCCCATGGCCTTGCAGATGAGACTGGTTAGACTTATAGGTCTATAGTCCCCAGGGTTGGTTGATGCCCCCCCCCTGTTTGTGCAGGCGGATTACTGCTTCTATTTTCCACTGCACTGGAACAAATCCAGTTCTCAGGCTATAGTTAAAGAGTACACTAATTTGTTCTGCTAGGTCCTGTTTTAGATTGCTAAGTAAGCAACATATGATGTTATCTGGTACCATTGAGGTTTTTAGCCTTGAAGAGCGCAGATATCACCTGATGGAGATACTAGGTAGCAGTCTGGTGTCAGGTTTGTTTGGGATATGGCTGATAGGGCCAGGGTGTTGAAGTTTGCACCAAATCTGTCAGCTACCAGGTTGGCGATTACCTCCGATGCAGCACCATGTTTAGATTGCTAGCATTAAGCATCAGAACTTTGAGTTTGCCTCCAGTGGATGTTGTTATTTTGGAATGTTTATTGCTTTCACATTGCCTAACAAAGCATTATGGGGAGGCAAGTGCCTATGCAAGTATCTGACAGCCTAGAGGACACAGGTTCAGACCATCTCTGGCAAAGCAGCATGGCTTGTTGACCATGTAAGCCTAGGCTGAGAGATACTGGATCCCCATGGACGTGACACCAGAATCTAAGCCAATTGTCGACATCCATCAGTTTTGTTTATATGGTGGCATCATCCTGAGGGAAGGTAGAATGTTGCTTAAGGCTAGGGTCTTACCTGCCTGGAACACATAATGTGACATTACAGTCATGTGTGTCTTCATATAGTCCAGAGAAGTATGTTATGAAAAAAAAAAACTCACAACCCAATGATAATGTAGACAGCACTCCTCTATGAGCAGGTCATGTGGTATGTGACCTAAATGCTGAGGTAGATGGTATATATGGAATGCTCACCAGCATGTACGCACAGCAATGACTATTCCTTTGTATGTAGCACAACTCTTGAGTATGTGCAGGACATCCACATCAAAGGCCATAATAGTTCCATAGTTCACAGCCTTCATCACACCTATAACTGAGTACAATGCACCCTTCTTCATGTACCTCTCTACACATCTTCCAGGGATGCGTAACTGAAGTGTACCACCTTTGCCACAGTGAGCTCCCACACATCTTATTGGCCATACCTAGGTATTCTTTTGTTGCATAAACATTACTGTCTGATGGTGTGGAATCCCCATCAAAGTGATAAAATAGATTCATGTGTGATGCCTGTTCTGGTGACACACACAGTACAAACATAGCTGTCTGACAACATTGATGGCATGGGTTACATCTGTGATAGTGTGGATTGTGCCATATATATTCCACGAACATTTGTCAACAAGGCTGGATTTATCATACTGTCACATACAGGTATATCAGTGTCCCTCCTAACATCTCCAGCAGGTGTGACAGTGTAAGAATGGTGTGCTTGATTACCCTCATAGATTGCTGACATCTCATAATAGTTGTACAAGTGTGTTCATGCAGAACCATCTATGATCACTCATAATCACACGTGTTATGTCACAGACATGGGATTACTGGTGGTATTATCTGGATATTCTCCATGACTGTGCATGTTTTTTTTTTTATTTCTCCAAGACTTTTGGGTTTCTAAAACCATGACAGGAATGGACTCCATTCCTAAGTCAGAGTACAGTTAAAGTTCATGAAATCAGTATTGTTTCATTCTTTGATGTCAGCCAAAAACACGTGTTATGTCACAGACATGGGATTACTGGTGGTATTATCTGGATATTCTCCATGACTGTGCAAGTTTTTTTTAATTTCTCCAAGACTTTTGGGTTTCTAAAACCATGACAGGAATAGACTCCATTCCTAAGTCAGAGTACAGTTAAAGTTCATGAAATCAGTATTGTTTCAATCTTTGATGTCAGCCAAAAGTGCTCTTCGCAGCACCCACAATGTTCCTTGTAATGCGTCCTTCTGCAATTCGTATGGGGTTACATGGATTGGTAACATATCTAAATACAACTGTAGATTCTTTTTTATAATACCCATTGCTCCTACTACTATTGGACCTGTCTGGGTATCTTTCTTCCACATTGCTCTCATATTTGTCTGCAGATCTTGCAACACACTGTAGTCACTGGTTGTGGCGATTTCAATGATCAATGCTACTTTTGTCTTCTTTTCGTGGACCACTATGTCCTGTTTTCTAACATCTGTCTTTTGAACTGTTGTTAATGGTTGATCCTATGTGATATAAACTTCATCATTTTCTATGAGGCTTTGTGGCTCATGTTTCATTGTTTTTCAGCCATTTTAAAACCATAATGTCTGCACAATTCCCAGTGCAACAGGCGTGCCACATTATTATGCCTTTTAGTTTACAGTCCTTCTGCCATTAGTATGTCACAACCAGCAATGAGGTATGTGGCTGTTTCCAAATCAGTTTTGCAAACCTACATTTGTCTGTTTCTCCCATATGTTCAATGGACTTTGTAAACCAGTGTATACATAGCCCACTATCTTAGACCACCAGTAATAACCTTTCATCTCTTGGTTTGAATTTGCCTCTCCTTAACCACTCCTGCATTCATTCCTGATCAACATGAGGTTCGTCCAGAAGTTTTCTATACTTGCAACTATATTTATGCATTTTCCACATTTCTTGCCTTCTCATCTGGTCCTTCACTTTATATTCTTTCTTTTGATTTTTGGCAAATTCAGTTACTGCCTGATTTTTATCTACTTCTGGTTTGATTTCCATTACAGCTTGATGCCGATATGCTTCTGCTAGATAAAGCAGAGAAGTCATCTTAGGTTTATTCTCCTCGTGTTTCAAAACATTCACTACATTTGGGTCTTGTGAGGTCAGCAGATATGTGTGGAGTCCCACGACTGCAGATCTATACATGTAATCAATTTCAAGGAGGCCCATCCCTCCTTCAGAATGGGGAATATACAATCTTGGTATACACTGATTTTTATAAATCATTTGGTGAGCATGAAGCATCCTTCTTGTTTTCCTATCTAAACAATCCAACATGGTTTGGGTCCAGTCAATCACTCCAAAACTGTAAGTTAGTACAGGAAGAGCAAACTGGTTTATAGCCTGGATTTTGTTCCTCGAGTCAACACTGTTTCAAGGATTAATTTAAGCCTTCTAAAGTATTCCTTACTAAGTTTTATTTGCATTTATTCATGGTTTATTGTTGATCCTTCATCAATTCCTATATCTTTATACACTCCCTCTTGCTCAGATTCTTTTGTATCATATGCTTGTTCCCAACTGATGTTTTCCTGGTGCTGCAGTTTTCTTGTTTTAAATGTTACATTTGCACATTTATCAAGACCAAATGACATTCTTATATCTTCTGAAAAAGCTTTGACAACTTGCAGTTGTGTTTTCAGTTCGTCATCTGATGAGCTATCCAGTTTAAATCATTGACAAAGAGAAGATGAAAAGTACATGCTTTTGTTTACTGTTGTCCATGAGCCTGTAACTATGTGTCCCACTTGGTGGGGACCTATGCTGACATTTCAGTCATATTCAGACAACTCATTTTGCACAGCTTCACGGTATGCACTTAACCCCTATTGTATATAACATCCTGATAGATGTCCTCTCCATTGTTCATGTCAGGATGCTTATATCACAAAGACATCCTTCTCCATTGTTATGTCACCATGTATGACAGTCACATAATATACATATCCACTATGCAGTCCATACTGTATCATGTTGATATGTGATTAGTGTTCCTGTTACAACTGTCTTAATTTACATGTCCTCATCTTCCATACATTAAGATGTTTCACCTGTCCTCTTTTCCTGTGTTCATTCCTACAGTTCATCTGTGTGTCCCTATTCAATACACACACTTCTCATGACTGTTTATTTTAAATGGCAGTCCATGTACCATTATGGATCATTTACACAGCTTTTGTACAGAATGCCTGAAATGAGAGTCCACTATACTCTGCACTGTATACACTGTCTGGTAATGTGTTTGGACCACATACATTACTATATTATTAACCCCAGCAATCATGTGGCATTCTGCACAATCCCGCAGATCTAGTTTACCCATAGATAAACAGGTCTATATGTCTGCTGCTATCCATGTTAGTTTAGATGGTTTCCTATCTGGCAACACTGTTGCTAGCCAGAAAACTGTGGTTGTTTAGCTGTAAATGCAGTGTGAGCCATGAATATTTTAATAGTGCTTCTGCTTACAGCACAGACATCTAAACTCCATGTTCATCTGATGAAGTCCAATGATTAGGATGAATTTGCATGTGTTTTTTTAAAAAAAGCGTTAATGACAGTGTGGTTTTGGTGTGTTTAATGGTGGAATATTAAAGCTGTGTTGACCAAAATCGGTGGTTTCTGCTCTCTGTGCTTTTGTGCTCCCATATTACTGTTCTTGTACTTTTGGAGAGCTTTCCGCTTAAACTCCATGTAGGCTTTGCACAAAGCCTAAACAGAGTTTATTGAATCCCCAGGAATATTTCACTGTATTCTTGTTTTAACTGTCATGTTTTCATTAACTGTCAATTGTTCTATGTATGTTCATTTACTATTCTGTGTATGTAGATTTACTATTTTATGTATGTACATTTATTATTTTTTTGATTAACTGTCATATCATTACTATTCTATGCATATATGTATGTATGTACATTTATTATGAAAATCTTGTATGACTTCTACTCATTCTGGAAAATGGAACATTTTGGCCTGGACTTTTGCTGAAAATGGGACCTATGCCCAGTTAACCTTCCCAGAAAACAAAAACAATAAATAAATAAATAAATAATATAATATAACTTTTCAGTTTCTTGACCTGAGCTTCAGCCACTTCTACTGTTGGTTTACAAATTCACTTATTTCCTGTTTTGTTAAAGTTGGTACCTCCAACATAACTACCACATTGCCCTCATATGCATTTTTTCCTTTCTATCTGTTCTTTTCATTCTTGAAGATAAAGCTGCAAATCCCTCAAAATGACTTTTCTGTCCTATACTACTTGATGGATTTTTTGATACTGGTTAAGTAACATACTTGATTAATCCTTAGACTTATTTCCAAATTTCTTACTACACAGGGTGACAATACTGAGTATTGCCATCTTAACATTTCTAGGTAAGCACCCATATGTTTCTACAAGAGTTCTTATATTTATCTCCTTTAATTGTAACATTCTTTTCCCCTTTATATCTACCTTCTCACTTTCCTTTTATAGATTCTTTAATTGAACTTGTTTCTCTTTAATATTGCAATCTTATCTCCTTAGTTCTTTGTTCGTTATTTTAAATTGAAAATAGCATATCATTTAAATACTTCCTGTAGACTGGCTCATGATGGATTCCCACTAATATTAACTTTCCAAATCACTCCCTGATATAAGCTTCTTAGTACCTAAATATTGCATCATTTGTTCTCTATAAGTTGGGATGAATTATTTCTGGGAATTAGCTAAGAGCTAAGAGCTCTGCCAACAAAGCTGGAGAGACTCCCCACTCCTGTATTTGACTTAAAAGGGATTCAGAACAAAAAAGATGACTGTTCTGGAGAATTTCTTTAACTGTGAGCATAACATGTGTAGAAACAATGAGAATAATGTTTGTACACCAATCCATCATTCATTACCCCCAACACGTGTGGAAATTGTAGTCACTGTTCTGGCTACAAGGTTTACTGTGTGGTTTCTATATTAATGTCTTCTCGGAAGCCATTATAAAATTAAAATCCCCCCAAGATTATTTCTCCTTCTGCCCATTCTGTGATACAACATACAACATAGGGAAAGTATATCAACACAGAAATCAGATTAATTCCCTCATACTGCAATCCTTCTGCAATCCCATATCCACACAGTTGAAATGTCAATATGGAATTCTCCCTTGGCTAATATCACCACTCATATTCTCTTTTCCCCATGATAAATATCCTCAAGAAATACCTTAAATTCCATGCACAATATCTTGGTATACTCTGATTCAGATAGGTGCATCTCTTGTAAAAAGACAAAATCTGTAGGACCTTATTACTTTTCACTGAACTATGAAGCCCATTGACAGTTTGTACATAAATATGCATATTGTTTTATCATATCATTAAAATAGTAAAGAAAGGCTCACTGAAATAAAGAATTTGTGTGGTAGTCACCCTCCCCTTGTGGACAACATCTAACATTCCAACAATTTAGCTTCATACTCTGTATATGACCCTTCAGTATTGGAACACAGATGTTCATCAATGAATCATTTACAAATATATATTTGTAGATGCATATATATTTATAACAGATATTGTGACCTTCAATACTTTAGGTATAGTTTTGCCTCTAAGAGATGTTAATGGAATATCTCCACACCTCTCAGGGCAAACACTCTTCAATACCTGTTGTGTTGGCCCAGTGGAAATGCTCATATTAGACGTGGCCAGTCTCCCTCCCTCCATTCCTTTTCAAGCATAACTGCTACTTTCACCCTTTAAAAAGCATTGCCTGAGTCAAAACAGATTAAAAGAAATAAACAGACTGCATCCCCCTCTCAAAATTAAGTATAGATCATAACGTTACTTACAAAAAGCAAATTAAAACTTGAGCAACTCAAAACCTTCCATATCAGTCCATTTTATAAATGAATGCCCTTGTTTGTTTCCAGCTTTTTCAACAAGTGGTCCCTTGGAAGGTATAGATGAAGGTGAAAGCTCATGTAGAAGTGTAGGCCCTTGGGCATCTTCTATAATTCTTTTGTGTCATCTATTAATTTTATCATTCAAAGATCATTTCATACAGCATTAGGATCCTTTGACTAAAGCCATTTTTTTATTCACACGAGTCCATAGTGCGGACAATTATGAAATGTCAACCTTTATACCCTTTCCAAACAGGAAATCTTAAATTGGAATAATCCATTTTTGTTGTTCCTGAATCCTTTTTGAATAGTCATAGTCAAAGAAGCTTTAGATGCCATTGTAAAATACTGGTTCCCCAATCCATACTCCTGCAAGTTTGCTTCTTTCTGTTGAAAAGAGAAAAATGTGCAATTACGGAAAATGTTTTGCTGTTCTACTCAGTTAGCTTGGGCCTCAAAGCCCTATTAGCCCTTTCAATTTGACTTTTGATAGCCTTTCCTTACGAATATGGGCAACAACTCTTTTAAAAAAGATACGCTCTTTACTTTAATATTTTCATGGAACCTATAAATGTGGATATTCAACCAGTATCCCCTTTTCACCAGGACATTAGTTTTAGCAAGTTAGCTTCCATACTGGAAAGTATATATTCTCTCTGCATGTTTATTTATTGGTAAATGGAACCTATGCTCATATATAGTCTTCTTCATCATGCCTAATGTCTCATGGTGTCCAAACTTGGGAGACACCCATGTACAGTAGTCCACAAAAAGAAGACAAAAGCAGCATTGATCACTGAAGTTGCTATACCCAGTGATTACAGTGTCTTATGTACAGAGAGAGATACAAAGTTATAAAATACCAGGATTTGCAGGCAGATATGAGGGCAATGTAGAAGACGGATACCCAGACAGTTTCAACACTAGTAAGAGCAAAGGGTCTCATAAAAAAAGTGTTTACAGTCATATTTAGATATGCTACTGACGCATGTAACTTCATGTAAATTACATAACGAGTCAAGTCTGGGCACACTGCGGGTGGTGTGAGGAGTACTTTTGTCTAACATCAAAGGCTGAAACAATACTAATTTCATGAATTTTAGTCATGCTTTGACTTAGGTTCCATTTCTGTCATGGTACGAGAAACCTAAAGGACTTGGAGAAATTAAACGGAGAATGCCCAACTTTTTCAAGTAATTCTACATGTTGCTGCACTGTCATTTCTTTAAACTTCAGAGGCACTTTCTGGATTTCAGCATTACCCAGGAAGTACTCCACATGCACTCCTGCTCACTTGTGGCTTCCATGCTGTGCAATTGAGTTTTGCATAAATTTTGAAGAATCACCACTATTAGATGAATCAAACAGCTCCTTACACTCCTTAGTCATCCATGTGTCTATGCCCAATGCCTCCACCTCCCAAGCTGCTCATTATTTCACTTCATGTTGAATGCCGTGTGTGTGTGTGTGTGTGTGTGTGTGTGTGTGTGTGTGTGTGTGTGTGTGTGTGTGTGTGAGAGAAATACTTTTATTGTAGCAGCATTGCAGCATATGATTAATACCTCCTTCATATCACAGACCCTTCCTGCACTTTTAAAGACTGCCAGTGTATCATCACCTTGAGTCAACAAAGACTCTGATCTGAACTTGATGTATGATGACCAATGGCACTATAGTCACTACTTGCTAAAATTCTTGAAAAGGTAGCAGTCAAGCAACTACAGCCTATCTGAAGGGCCACAGAGTGTTCACTGACCATGATGAGCATAGGTTCAACAAAGGGTGTAACACTTCTGCATTAATATTTGGCTCTACTAATAGTATTTTTAAAGCCATGGACATTAGTTACCTTAGAGTAGCCATCTGAAAAAAGCTTTGTTTAATCAAGCTTGGTTTCTAAATGAGCCCACATTGTATGGCTTGAATCTTACATCTCTGTTCTGCCTTTCTAGTTATTTAAGAATCAGTTGCTTGAAGTAAATATTTTCATTGATTAGAGCTGCTCATGACTTCTTTCAATGACAACACAAATCTCCAAATGTTTTTACTTTAGACTATTATTACTTACCCTGTCAATCAACTCTCGGTTAAGAAAACATTTTAGCATTGATATTCTTCAGCATAATGCTGACAAGGTAATTTATGAAAATATCACGATTCACCTTCTCAAAAACAAAATTAAGACAATAATTTAATCACAACTTTGTTTTGATTTACAGCAGCTGGACCTTAAACTCAACCTAGAAAGACCAAGTCCATGTTATTTACACCCTTGTTAAATGCTAGTTGGCATATTGATGGTCTTGAACATGTGCAATCTTATAAATGCCTGTGACAGCTCAATCACTGAGGTTTGCTGAGCATATAAAAATGAGAGAAAGTCAAATGCTTGCATTTTTCAAGATGTCCCTTGGTGAAACAGTTCTACTTCATACACATGAGTAATCACTTCCTATCAGAGCTAGTGCTATCATATGCAACTTTGAGAAACTGAGGATATCATAAAATAAAATCTGTAAGTTTCCACTGGCAAACAAACAGGACCTATCTATCACCTGTCTATTGCCTTTAAGAATGTGGGTCTACTTGTAAAAGGGGAGGTAGGCTTGAAAATTTACTGTTTGCTATCAAATGTTTTTTGCAGTACAGTTGTGCCTACATCACTGATTTCTAGTTATAGTAGCAGTGAGGTCACAGCAGCTTGAAGTAATCATAATAAATACATTTCCAATTACTCTGATCTGTCATTATACTACTCCTTAGCTCAGTGCAACTTGGAGTGATGAGAATAAATGCATTTCCTTTTACTCTGATGTGCAATTATACTTGCACTGAGGATAAAGAAACTTGGAAGAATGGAAATAAATGCATTTCCATTTACTCTGATATCCAATCATTGTCCAGCTGAGATCTCAGAGACTTGGATTAATGGTAATACATGGATTTCCCTTTGCTTTGAGTTAGTGTGATTTCAGAGGTAGCATATTACGAGACTGAGGTACATGGGCACACCTGCTAGTGGGTGGAATCCTCTGCAGAAATGCTTTAACCTACAATTTAATTCAGTTGGGTTTATGGAGGACATGTTTTATGAAGCATATGTGGGCTGTACGCTTGGCATTGGGAACCCCAGTGGCATATAAAAAAGTAGAACCTGGAAAACAGGCTGATAGCTCATACATCCCAAGGTTCTCCTTATCACGGATATTGTAGCATACAAACTGGGTAAACTTTATTATAGTAGATCCCTACAGTGTGGTCTGGTAATTGAAAAAAGCCCATGGATGCTTAGATCAGCTGAGGAATCTGAAACTTTCTTAGTAACTCCACATGATTGTCCTAGATACCTATCCAAGGACTTTTCAGTCAGAGAAATTTGATATAAAACTTTTACATTTCTGCAATGTGTGAACTATCCACTTTGCACTCATATGATAGCTGCTATGAATATAATCACAATGAAATGGAAAGCAAATTTGTTGGTGTAACTACCCAAGGCAATCCATTGTAACTCATACGTGCTATTAACTTAGGGTGATAATATGAAACTCATAGGCCCAGAGTCAATAAACTCTATATAAGTTCTGCACAGAGCCTACATAGAGTGTTTTTGCATACACAATACTGCTCATTGCATGGCATTAAGCGGCATTGCAGCATGAATATTAATGATGTTTGATGCACATATGCAAAGTTTTGTGGCTTGCACCAGTGTTGCTGGCCATGAAACCTGTAGTCTGAATGCGAATCATACTTCCCAACCTTTTAGTTCCACATATCTGAGCAAACACTAAACTAATGGGGGGGGACAAAGGGACAAAAACAGGGACAGACTTTATTGTTCTGATAACTGTAGAAAGTAGGTAGAATAAATGGTTGTGTGTTAGCATGCATTTTCTGAAGGATGTGAAGTACGAAACTGAAATTTATGTCATTATGTATTGACTTCAGTCTTCAGTGATTTGTCAGAAAACCACACATTTTACAAGGAACAGCACAAAAATATGATGCAAACATCTGGGCATGCTGCAAAAATCTGGAGAGTCTCCCTTTTTTTTTTTTTTTGCACAAACATGTTTGACACTGCTTACCTGGTTTGTGCAAAGCACAGCAGTACACAAATTGGAGGAATGGACCACCTAGGTTACAGACAGGACCCAGATAGCCACAAACATGAATGAGATACATTCAATTAATAGTATTGGCTGTTATGCAGCCATGATAAGAGGCATTGTGCTGTGATTAACAGCAAGAAGTTTACAATAACTTCTAAGATAGTGCATATCATGTTACTGATTCTGCGGCAACAGGTGGTAAGTATAGGTGTGGAGTGCAAATGGTTCAGGGATCTAGCACAGGGTGTGCAAATTTTGTTATAGTATTTTAATAATAATAATAATAATAATAATAATAATAATAATAATAATAATAATAATAATAATAATTTAGTGACATTAACAGTTAAGGACCGCTTAGTTGGTACTTAATACAGTTGCATCATACTGAGCATGCATATCCCAATTGTAAAAGAAACTATATGCCTTAGTCTGTAACACAAAGCAACAGTTGCATATTCTGAAATAATGGTGATCAGGCATCTCTAAACTGTAAAAGGAAAGTATGCATGCAGTATTCTGTAGTACAAAATAACTACACAATATTAAAGAGCAGTCATCGGTTGTGGGTTCAAAAACCACATTTCCCAAATATACAATACTGTAGGTTTTCATCATTATTGGAATGTAACTTCATATCTCTAAATCAGGGCACAAACGGCCTTCTGTAAACTGTAATCAGTATAATTGTAACACGCATATGTGCAATAAATGCACACATCAAGAATTGGTGGCTGCAATCTGTACTATAGCATGCCTCTGTTATGAACTGGGTAGTCTTCAAAGTAATGTAGAAATTAGTTAGGAATTTGTAGTATTAAAAGGAAAGGTAACAAAATAGAGTCAAATAATTGTATCAATGCTTTGTATGTAACACATGACGTTACTAATGTTCTCCCTTTTTTCACCAACCCAACACTTTTCTCGATTTTTTTTTTTTTTTGTTTTTTCCCACAGTACAGTGGGGTATGTCTGTCCCATGGGATTCTCCTGCTCCCACTCCAGTGACAACAGCACTGCTGCTCAGCACATCTTGTTGGCAATCTGGTAGCACCCCCTGTGCTGCCCCTGCACTACCCAAGCCCTCAGGTAGTTCTTCCTCAGAGAATAGGCCTGTGGATCCCTCTGGGAGCAGTCAAGCAGGTTGTGAGCTTATCACCCGTGATGTACTGCCAGGGATGGTGTGTATGATTGTGTGCTGCACTGTAGATGCTCGCCTATGCCAGATGGACCACCTGCTCTCCATCCTTGTTCAGAGTACATGTAGGAGATGCAGACATTGGACACTGCAGCCAGTGGCACAGTGAGGTGCCAGTGATGACAGTCTACTTGGTGAGGACTAGATTCTCACTGTCAACCAGTTTGATGTGGTTTAACAATGGACATTTTGCAGTCTACAACACTCCTCAACCATTTTCTTGAAATGTGTATTTTTTGACAACTTCACTAAAGTTTCTTCTGTGGCTTCATTTGCTAATTCACTGATCTTAAGAATGTCAGTTAGGCAGGCAGGGGTTCTAATCCATAGAGGTCTACCTTGTATCAGTCTGTAAATCAACATATATTATGCACTAATCACTTATACTTCACAAATGACATAAGCCGAACATAGTACCATACGTATGTACCAGTTCTGCACTGATGTGTACATTGTGAATACACTAGTTGTTGTGCTTTAATCACCTGATGGGTGTATGTTGTTTTATAATGTACACGTTTTACTCATTAACATTCTTCTAATATTCCACTGAAATGTGTTTTTCAGTAACCTTTCTTTTCAGTGCTTCCATGACACGCCACACTGGTGCACTTGTCTAGAGAATATCAGTGGCAAAGGCATGGGTACAATTCCATTCAGCTGTAAGTCTCTTTTCTTGCTATCATGGGTTATATTCCCATTTAATAAAACATTCCTATCATCGGGTTGTAAATTATGTCAGTGTGTTTGTCACCTTGGAAGCAAATTTATATATGGATTAATGTGCCATTGTTGACCTGAGACATTGAGAAATATCTCCCATGTTTTACTTGTGTACTGCACCAAATGATGAAATACAAGGACATGACATAATATTATTATACAATACAGTACATGTTCAGGACTTACCTTGTAAATGCAGCAGTTGCCACAGTGTTAGTTCAAGGCTGACTGTGATGCATTCAGTACACATTCAATACATGGAGAGGTAAAGGCTCTGTCTCTGAGTTGAAGCCGGCAGAGGTCACAGAGTTCCTGTATTGTATCCCTGCCTACACTGTACAAATGTTTCAGGGACAGATCCTTTGAAAGCACATTTAACATTTCAAAGATGTTTTATTAGCAAAATGGTTCATGTGCTTGTTCTTTGGTGGGTGGGGGGAGCAAAGAAAAGTTACTGCTATGTAACAAACTATGGCTGCTTCATATTTTGCTGTGTTCCTCATACAATTTGTAGTTTTATGACAATTCTCTGAGGATTAAAGTAATCAAATAATGACATAGATTTGAGTTGTAAACTTCACATCCTTTCTAAGTTTATAGGAGGTATATTTAAAATTTGTTTCGATTTTTGCACCTTCGACCCTGACCCCCATAGTTTAGGCTTTGTCCAGATTTCTTGTGCTAAGAGGTTCAGAGGTATGGTATTACTAATTCTTTCTCTGACACATTTATAGCCAAGAGGTCCATTTGATACTGAAAGATGCTCATATATATTGTTGTTTACTACACTGCCCTACAAATGTCACGGCATCCATTCCAGTTGTGTCCCAGCATATGGACTACAGCTGTACATCTTAGAGTCATCAAGCCACTCCCTAGAACCATTGTAAAGTGATGGCCACACAATTTTTGTGTCTCTATTTCATTGTATATAGACTAGCCCAGTGTGTGGACTGGCACAGGCATCTCCATAATGTGAGTGAGAAGAGCTTATATTGTATTTGTAGCCATTATTTGTGCTTGTTTGATCACTAGTGATATAGCTGTATAAGGAGCAGAGTCTAAAAAGCTGTACAGCCACACACAACATATCCTCAATGCCCCAGGGTAATGCTTGGTCCAACACAAAACTTCCTTCACATACCATGCAGGTTTCTCCTAGCACCTCCTTTTCTGTTTTATGCTGCATTACATTCAAGATCATTTGGCTAAGTCACTTTACAAAAATAATGTAATTCATTAAGAGTGCATGTTGTGCAATCATATTTTATTTTTTAGCATACCTGCAATGCTTAATGTTACAAATGAGTGCTTTAGCTCTACTGTGACCCTCTGACATTGCATAGTTATAGTGTGATATTGTCAGTCCTCCCATAAGCTTAGGTTCATTCATGAACCTACACTTCTCCTACATGCAACACTGGGAAGCAGCTCTTTGCTTTAAAAAATGCATCTAATCAGGGAAATAAGCATTTATGCAGGGTCAGAAACCTCCTTCACCATCTTTTTTTGTTGCATCCTCCACATAACTTGTTACTTATATATTCTGGTTCTGTTGTGGGGAAAGAGAAACAGTCCTGCCTCTATATACAGGACTGACCTCTTCATCTAAGATTGCTCTTAGTCTGTCAGATCCATAACATAATTTGGCACTTAGTCATTGAGACGCACAATAAGAAGGACTCGGCCATCTAACTCTTGATGAGTTGTTTCTTGTATAAAAGGTTAATGCTCAGTGAGTGAGTGGTTTCAAACATTATATATATTTTAGTCGCACATGTACTGCATTCTTAAATCATGGCAAGATCTAGTGAACATGAAAAAAAATCCAAACACAAAAATGTATGAAAGGTCACATTTGGGACTCTGCAAAAGTCAGTGAAGTTGTAGTAAAATATAAGGATTAAACTCCATGAAATTCTATTTTTGGATTATCTACATATTATATGGCTACTAAACAGAGGGAAAATAATTAGAAATGTCGGTGGTCTGATGTCTCCAAATGAAGTTTATATTAGCCCTGCGGTCTATATTCTACTTAAACCTTTTTGTACGACAGAAAGTATAAACAAGATTATCAAAAATTATTAAAAATGTAGCAAATGCAATTAGCCCTAAGGATATGTATGCTTTCTTATTTATATGCCCACAGGGTTAACTTAATTTACTTTATATTTAGAAGTTAAGAATGTTTCTTGAGTAAAGTTATTACTTTTCTTGAAAAAGTTAATACTGCATTCAGAAAAGGCCGACTGAAATTAGAGTATATATTTTTGACTAACATAATGCTTCTTTGCCAAATGCAAAGTAAAGGCAGTAATATAGTCAGAATCCACTGATTGTAAATGAAGGCAGTATTTGTAATGAACTCATAATGATGTGAATAATTTATTATTATTATTATTATTATTATTATTATTATCATCATCATCATTATTACTAATGCAGCACTATTTACATGAAAATCATATAATAATCTGCATTATGACATGCATAATAGGGCATGTAATACAGGTCAATAAAGTAACATTACAGTAATATGCTCTATTTTAATACTGTTGCTTACATGAGACCACTGTTAAGATATTTAGTAGAGTAAAATATGTTAATTAAGTCAAGATATAAGTTTTGATAAAGTACACAGGTATATATACAGATATACAATAATTATTATATAGCTTTCCACCCTTAGGTCATTTGCATATCAATAGTTTAGATAACGTGTATGAGTTTACAGTCTTTGGTTTTGCTCAGAGGCAGTGAGCGCAATACAGAATGCTGATAGTACTAGTTTGACACCCCATACAAGAACAAGGGAAAATATTTTCTTTCATCTTCCACGATTAAAAACAATGCCTAAACATGTGTGTGTGTGTGTGTGTGTGTGTGTGTGTGTGTGTGTGTGTGTGTGTGTGTGTGTGTGTGTGTGTGTGTGTGAGCATATTCATGTGTGTTTCTAATGTGATCTCTGTATATCGTGTGACCATTAAAATGAAATGGGCTACTTGAAAATAATGCTGTAAATATTGATGCCCTCTTTTCCATGACAGAAGCAGCAGTATCACAAACAAGGCAACAGTGATTTAGTTAATTTTTTAATGCTAGGCTTATTCATATTGTGGAATTATGCAGGTCAACTGCTACTCAAGTGTCATTAGCTTACAATATACTTGCTCATTGCCAGTTGCTAAAAAGGCAAGTGTTCATAACTCTGAGTAGCCTGATTTCCCATTTCTGCATAACTAACGTAAGACTTGACCCTATCAAACTGTATAGCCCTAGCATCCTATGTGTCCTATAAACTCCCACATAGTTCCCAGCCCAACTTTTTGCTTCCTTTCCCTAAAACTCAACTCCTTTTCAATAACCCTAGAATCCCTGAATGCTCCATAAACATATAAATTCAACCCCCTACTACTCTCCCACTCCCAAAACCTAAAACTACCTTCCCACTGCCTAACCCAAACTCCTTCTCATGCTCCCTAACCTTAAAATTCTACTTGTTCTCCTTCCCAAGGGCTGATTTCATGAACTCATACTGGAGTTTGAACATGATCAGCAGCTTAGAAGAGATACAATACACTCAAGTTCCCAGCTTCAAGACACTGACATTTGAGCACTGGTATACATGTATGCATGCATGCATGCATGTATGTATGTATGTATGTATGCATTTATTTATTTATTTAATTATTTATCCATTCTTTCTTGACTGGATTAGTCCCACTAGGCTGGCAGTCGCTTCTTAGTGTGACCGGAGGTATAATTTGATACCACTTGAGAAAATGTTGCTATGGCATCAGGGAACATCCCCTACTCTTGGTAGTTGGGGGAAGATTTGTCTGTTACACATCTTGACTTCCTGTTTCCTGTCCAGGCACGGAAGCAGCCAGGAGGAACAGGTAGAAAATATGGCTGATTCAGCTTTGGCAGAAAATGAAGTGAATGTTGACGAAAATGTAGTTGAAATGTTAAAATTGCTACCAGACATTTTTTCTGATGGTGTGGGTACAGAAAACAGTGATATTGGGAAAAAAAGGAGATTATAGCTGTAACAGAGATGGCTTCAGAGGAAAACTTTCAGAGGAGATTGTTTGAAGGAGAGACAGCTACCTCTGAGAAATGCATAATTACAACCCTCCAATCGGGAGGGTTGCGGGATGATTATTTGAAAGAAATGGTAAACCAAAGTGAACCAGAAAGTGGAGCAGCAATTTCATGGAGTGACATCATGGAGAAAATAGAAGAAGAAAAAGGAGAAGAAGGGACTGTGCCAGAAAAATTTCAAAAGACAAAAGCTTATGCACAAACTGTGGGAGAAGGAGCAAAGAAGAAAGAAGAAATAAAAGAAACAAAAAAGAAGTATACAGTACATGTGAGCTGTAATAAAGAAGAAAGTTTGGACAGATATAAGGTTTGGGACTCTGTTATAGCACCTCTGGGTGTCAAATGAAAAGAGGTAAGACCATTCATTTTAATTAATAAAGAGACTTTTTTGTGACTTGATATTTGAGACTGGACAGGCCATGGAAATTTTTTTGGTGCATATGAACAAAAGAAAAGTATTTATCCATGGTCAGAATATGTCGTGCAAGCTTTTTACAGACAAACAAAAAAAAATAATAATGATCCAGTTTAGGACTGAAGTTGAAGCAAAAGAACTGAAAGCACATTTGTTAACTATATGTAAAGAAGTAATGGACACTACAAAAATATATGATGAAAAAGGACTATGGACTGGGGAATGGGAATGTGGAATAATACTGAAAATGGAAAATGATAATGTTATGTAGGCACCTAGTATTATTAATGTTCATGGTAATAGTGGTTTTGTGAAATACAGGGGTCAATCAAAAACTTGTTATTTTGTGGAAAAAATGATCCTTTAATCAATGAATTTGATAAAAAAATATGTAATTTTTGTGGTAAAACAGGGCATAATGCAAAAAATGTGATTTAAAGTGCAGAAAATGCGGCAATACTGGTCATTCATGGCTAGAATGTGAAATTAATATGCATGAAAATGAAAATGAAGTTATACAGGATAAAGAGATAGTAGAATGTGTTATACAAGAAAATGTACAAAAAGATGTTACTGATAAAGAGGTTATATATGAGGTTAAAGAAAGTAGCAAGGAAAAAGAAACAGAGGACACAAGTGGGGAAGAAGCTAATTGGTGCACAGTAAGAAATAAAAATAATTTGATAGGGAAAAGAGTTAAAGAAAGGAAAAGCATTTAAAAACATAATGCTTAGAGAAAATAAGAAAGGAAAGCAATCAACATTTTATTATATTAACTCTTCTTAAAAGCTGAAAATATTAGCTTTAAATGTGAACAATATGAAAAATCTTAAAAGGAGAATAGATATTTTACAATGGTGTGCTGCAGTCAACGCACATATTGTTTTAGAAGATATCAGATTATTAACAGTGGAAGAAAGAACACAAACTGAAAAACTTTGGAATGGTGTGGTAGTTTGGAACAAGGGGAAAGAAACATGCTCAGGCATATATATATTATGTCAAAAAAGCATTAAAATATTAGATGTAACCATAGTGGAACTAGGCCAAACTATGGTAATAGATATGAGATGGAAAATATGTGTATAGAATTATAGGTTTATATGGATATGTAACAAAAAAGAAAAAGAAATGATGTTTAAAAAATATTCTTGAATATGTATAAATATGGACATCATAGTGGTGGGTGATTTTAATTGTAATTTAAGGAAAAATATTGAGAACAGGAAAAGCAATCAAGACAGTTAATGAAAATGAATTAGATTTAGTAGAGAAAAAATAACTTGTGGAATTATGGAAAAACCATGCAACTATGAGGGATTTTTTTTGAGAATTGGACTGTTTGGTGGGTTCATTTTAAAGAAAAATATAAAAAAGCATTTTAGAATATATATGGAAGAAATGAAGAAAAGAAAAAGAGATATATAAGATATTAAGTCAAGAAACATTAAGGGACGTATTAGAGAAGAAAAATTAATTTTATGTAACAGAAAGAGAAATATATAAAATTAATCAAATTAAAATTAATAACTTGTTATATAAGAAAAAATAATGTTTACAAGGAAAGAAAGAAGAGTTAGCACCATATTTGAGTAAAATAATAAAATAAGGAAAAATAATAAGAGAATTAAAAAATAAGGAAGATAAACAAATAAGGCAACAAGAAAAAAATATACAAAATAATTAGAGAATATATATTGGAATTATTTTAAGAGAGAAGAAAACAGAACAAATTTATAAAGGTGAAAAATTAAATAAGGAAGATATTGAGTATTTAGAACAAAAAAAAATAACTATGAATGAATTGAATGAAATTCTAAAAGATATTAACATGAATTCTACAACAGAACTGGAAGGAATTGAATATGGTATGTATAAAGAAATGAAAGAGTGGCAAAAAATCATTTTTATAGAAATTATGAATGAATAGTTAGAAACTAGAATTAAAGAGAACAAGATATGTACAGGAGTTATACAATTTATATTTAAAAAATTAAATAAAGCGGAGATAAAAAATTGGAGACCTATACATGAATAATATGGATTATAACATTTTTATGAGAATAATAACAAAAAGGTTGCAAAAAATGGATAGAATATATGACCAGAATGTACTTGGAAGAAAAGGAAAAGGAAGTCAAGAGTTATTATGGATAATACGAGAAATAATTGATGATATCATAAATAAAAATGTAGAAGTGAAGGTTATGATAGGGAATATAAGTAAAGCTTATGATACTATTTAATATAAATCATTATGGGGAATTTTGCAGGCATATAACGTAAGCAAAAAATATTACAAGTAATAAAATCTGTTTATGAAAGGAACTATGTAAAGCTAAATGTAAATGGCTGGACTGGGGAAGAAGTAAAAATGGAATGTGGAATAAAGCAGGGCAGCCCAGCTAGTTGTGCAATTTTCTCATTTGTTATGAATGTAATAGTGAAGGAAATGAATAAAATGTCAAGTAGTGGTGGATACAAAATGATGAAGGAAGTACAATTGCCAATAATGTATAATTATGTGAATGACATTGTATTAATTGTTAAAAATAAAGCATGGATGGAATAGTAAATGAAAAATTAAGAATAAATAAAAAATGGTTTAAGTATAAATAAAGAGAAAAGTAAAGGATTTTGTTTTGAAGGTATGATCAGGGGTATTGAGTTCAATGAAAAATATATAGATATATTAGGAATAACATTTGGAAGGAATGAATACAGACAAAATAAATGGGATAATGTACTCAAAGAAGTAAAGGGTATGACTAATTATTAGAAATCATATAGATTTTCTTATAGAAAAAAGCACACTTGTTAAGCACCATAGTAATAGGAAAAAATGCTTATGTTGCCAACATCTATATGATTTCTATTAAGTATAAAAAGGAATTAATGATGATTATATTCTCTTTTATATAGGGTTGTAAACTGAATCCAGTCAAAAAAAGGATTCTGTATAAGAAAGAAGAGCAAGGAGGTTTGGGTTTAATAAGCCCAATAGTGCATGCAGCATCTTTAATTTTATATAAGATATTAAAAGGAATTAAGAAGGAAAATAAAAACTTGATAGAAATGATACTATATTATAAATACAAAAACTTGTGAAAAGGAATGGAAGTTAAAAAACAAAGTAAAAGCATTGTGAATGAAGAAATGAAAGAGTACCAAGACAAAATTGTGTTATGGAAAACAAAAAAGAATATATGTGAGAAAAATAGAAAGGAATGGTACTTAAGTATTATGAAACCATTTTATTGTATTGATCCATGGAAAGATTTAGAAATCGATAAGAAAAAAGCCATAATGAAGACATATAATAACTATAAAAAGATGAAAGAATGTAGTATTTTTATGGAGATTGTCTATTACAGAATTGCCGGTTAAGGCAAATATGCCATACAAAAAAAAAAAAAAAAGCAAGATTGAATATGTAATAAATGCGGCAAGTTTGAGACTAATGGGCATGTGTTTTTAAAATGTGAAAGAGTTAATTTGTGGAAAGAAATATGTAAAGATAGTAAGGTGAAAAGTTTGTTAAAATTTGATCAAATAAATATGGACATAATAGAATTTGGTTATTATGGTGCATGTAAACAGGAAGAAGTGGAAATGGACAGAGTAATATGTTTTGCTTCATGGACTATATGGAACGAGAAACTAAAGGAAATTAAATACAATGGAAAATGGACTTTGACAAAGATTTTGGAAAAAAATAATGTTTTGGTTGTGGATAAAAGAGTGGAGCATGCTTAAATTGAAGTTTATAATGTATGGAGATTTGTAAATAGATGAAAAAAAGTAAATATGTAAAAATGTAAACAATATGTAATGTATATATCAATTAAAAAAACCTACTCTTGGTAGCCTGGAGGAACAGGGAGAAACATGGCTGATTAAGCTTTTGCTGACAGTTGAGTGAAAGTTGCTGAAAACTTATTTGAAATGGTATAATAACAACCAGATGTTTTTTCTAATGATGTGGATGCAGAAAAAAACAGTGACATTCGAGGAAAAGGAGATTTTATCTTAAAAAGAGATGGATTCAGAGGAAAACCTTTTAAGGAGATTGTTTGAAGGAGAGACAATTAGCTCTGAAAAATGCATAATTACACCCCTCCAATTGGAGGGGGGTTGCAGGATAATTATTTGGAAGAAATGGGACACCAAGGTGAGCTAAACAATGGAGCAGCAATTTCATGGAGTGACATTATGGAAAAAATAGAAGACCAAAAAGAAGAAGGCAAACAGACTGTGCCAGAAAAAAAGTTCCAGAGACAAAAACTTATGCACAAACTTTTGGAGAAGGAAAAATGAAGAAAGAAAAAAGTATACAGTACATGTGAGCAGTAAAAAAGAAGAAAGTTTGGAAAGGTATGAGGTTTGGGACTCTGCCATAGCACCTCTAGGTGCAAAAGTAAAAAAGTTAAGAGCATTTGTTTTAATTAATAAAGAGACTTTATGTGACTTGATATTTGAAACTGGGCGGGATTGGAAAATTGTTTGGGTGCATGCGAACAAAAGAAAAATATTTATCCATGGTCAGAATATGTGGTGCAAGCATTTTACAGTCAAACAAACTAAAAGGAATAATGATCCAATTCGGAAATGAAGTTGAAGCAAAAGAACTAAAAAAAATTGCTAAACATATGTAAAGAATTAATAGACATTACAAAAATATATGATGAAAGAAGAATATGAACTAGGGATGGGAATGTGGAGTAGTACTGAAAATGAAAAAAGATAATGTTATACATGTACCTAGTATTATTATTGTTCATGGTAATAGGGGTTTGTGAAATACAACAGTCAACCAAACACTTATTTTTGTGGGAAAATGATCATTTAATCAATGAATGTGGTAAAAAGATGTTATTTATGTGGTAAAACAGGGCATATGCAAAAAATGTGATTTATAGTGCAAAACATGTGGCAATACTGGTTATTCATAGCTAAAATATGAAATGAATGTGCAAGAAAATAAAATGTTATACAGAACAAAGAGATAGAAGAATGTGTTATACAAGAAAACGTACAAAAAGATGTGACTGTTAAACAGGCTGTACATGAAGTTAAAGAAAGCAACAAGGAAAAATAAACAGAGGAGACAAGTGAGGAAGAAGCTAACTGGTGCACAGTAAGAAATAAAAAGAATTTGATAAGGACAAGCATTAAAGAAAGGAAAAGAAAATTCAAAACTATAATGCTCAGACAAGAAAGGAAATAGATAGAAGATTTATTATAATAACTGTTCTTAAAAGCTGGAACTGTTAGTTTTAAATGTGAACAGTATGAAAAATCTTAAAAGGAGAATATGTATATTACAATGGTGTGCTGCAGTAGATGCATATATTATGGTTTTAGAAGATATCAAATTGTTAACAGAGGAAGAAAAAACACAAAGTGAAAAACTTTGGAATGGTGAGGTAGTTTGGTACATGGGGAAAGAAATGTGCTTGGGAATATATATATTATGTCAAGCAATCATTAAAATATTAGATGAAACCACAGTGGAATTAGGACAAATTATGGTAATAGACATGAGATAGAAAAATATGTGTATAGAATTATAGCTTTATATGCACATGTAACAAAAAAGAGAGAGAAATTATGTTTAAAAATATTCTTGAATATGTTTGTGTAAATATGGATATTATAGTGGTGGGGATTTTAATTGTAATTTAAGGAAAAAATAAGAACAACTGTGATGCTAAAATGGTTAAATAAATTATGAGAAATGGAAAGTTAATAACTACTGGACCTACAAAAGGAATGAAATTAAGACAGAAATTGATTATTTTTAATATCTGATAGTTTAAAAGTTAAAGAAAAATGAATTAAGTATACTGGATTTCCGGATCATGTGGCTATATGGGTTAAAGTACAGAAAAATTAAGAATATATAAGAATAGGAAAAGGAATAAAAAGAATTAATGAAAAGGAATTAGATTTAGAAGAGAAAAAAGAACTTATGGAATTATAGAATTATGGAAAATCATATAAATATGAGACAGTTTTATGAGAATTGCACTGTTTGGTGACTTCATTTTAAAGAGAAATAGAAAAGGTGTTTTTAGAATGTATTAGGAAGAAAAGAAGAAAAGAAAAAGAGAGATGTAAGATATTAAGTCAAAAAGCATTCAAAGACTTATTAGAGAAGAAAAATTCCTTTTATGAAAAAGAAAGAGAATTTATATAAAATGAATCAAATTAAAATTAACAACTAGTTAATATAAACAAAAATACTGTTTATAGGAAAGAAGAGGTAGCAACTTATTTGAGTAAAATAATAAAAGAAGGAAAAATAATAAGGGAATTAAAGAATAAAGAAGTTACACAAATAAGACCACAAGAAGGAGTATATGAAATAATTAAAAAATATGTATCTGAATCATTTGTTAAAAGAGATGAAAATATAGAACAAATGTATAAAGGTGAAAAATTAAATAAGAAAGATAATGAGTATTTAGAAAAAAAAATAACTATGAAAGAATTGAGTGAAATTCTAAAAAAAATATTAACATGAATTCTGCAACAGAGCTGGATGGAATTGAATATGGTATGTATAAAGAAAAGAATGAGTGGCAAAACATAATTTTTATAGAAGTTATGAATGAATGGTTAGAAACTGGAATTAAAGAGAAAGAGATATTTACAGGAGTTATAAAATGTGCATTTAAAAAAACAAATAAAGAGGAGATAAAAACAATTGGAGACCTATAACACTGAATAAGACTGATTATAAAATATTTTTTTTACAAAAATTGGATAGAATATATGACCAAAATGTATTCAGGAAGAAAAGGAAATCAAGAGTTATTATGGATAATAAGAGAAATAATTGATGATATCAGAAATAAAAAATGTAGAAGTGAAGGTTATGATAGGGGATATAGGTAAAGCCTATGATAATATTCAATATAAATCATTATTGGGAATTTTTCAGGCATACAATATAAGCAAAAATATTATAAGTAATAAAATCTGTTTATGAAAGTAACTTTGTGAAACTAAATGTAAACGACTGGACTGAAGAAGAAATAAAAATAGAATGTGGAATAAAACAGAGCTGCTCAGCTAATAGTGTAATTTTATGAATGTAATAGTGAAGGAAATTAATAAAATGTGAAGAAGCTGTGGATATAAAATGAAGGAAGTACAATTGCAAACAATGTATAATTATGCGGATGATATTGTAGTAATTGTTAAAAATAAAGTATGGATGGAAGAAGTAAATGAAAAATTAAGCATAAATTAAAAAAAAATAACTTGGTTTAAGTATAACTAAACAGAAAAGTAAAGGATTTGGTTTTGGAAGTATGATAGTGGTATTAAGTTCAATGAAAAATATATAGATATCTTATGAATAATATTTGAAAGGAATGAATACAGACAATGATGGGATAATATACTCAAAATAGCAAAGGATATGAATATTTTCTGGAATCATATAGATTTTTATATAGAAAAAAAGCACATTTGTTGAACACAATGGTAATAGGAAAAATTGCTTATGTTGCTAACCTCTATACGATTCCTATTAAGTATGAAAAGGAACTAATAATGCTTATATTTTGTTTTATATGGAGCTCTATACTGAATCAAGTCAAGAGAGGGATTCTATATATGAAAGAAGAGCAATGACGCTTGGGTTTAATAAACCAAATAGTACATGCAGCATCTTTAATTTTATATAAGGTATTAAAAGGAATTATGAAGGAAAATAAAAATGTGAGCGAAATGATACTATATTATAAATACAATGAATTGTGGGAAGGAATGGAAGTTAAAAAAAGAAGTAAAGTATTGTGAATGAAGAAATGAAAGAGTACCAAAACAAAATTGTGTTATGGAAAATAAAAGAGAATATATGTGAAAAAAAATAGAAAGGAATGGCACTTAAATATTATGAAAGCATTTTATTGCATTGGTCCATGGAAAGATTTAGAAATAAATAAAAAAGCCATAATGATGAGATACAATAACTTAAAAAAGATTAAGGAATGTAATGATTTTTATTTAGATTATCTATTAGAAAACTGCCAGTTAAGGCAAATATGTCATACAAGAAAAAGCAAGACTGAATATGTAATAAATGTAAAGAGTTTGAGAGTACTGAGCATTGTTTTTTGAAATGTAAAACAGTTAATAATCTGTAGAAAGAAATATGTAAAAATAATAGAGTTTAAAGTTGTTCAAATTTGAGCATATAGATATGGACATATTAGAATTTGATTACTATGGTGTACGAAAACAGGAAGACGTGAAGAAAATAGACAGAGTAATATTTTATGTTTCATGGACTAATACGGAATTAAAGACTAAATGAAATCAAATACAATGAAAAATGGACTTTGACAAAGATTCTGGAGAAATAATGTTTTGGTTATGGATAAAACATTGGGGGGAATGCTTAAACCGAAGTTGATAATGTATGGAGATTTGTAAACAGATGTAAATAATGTAAATATGCAAATAATATGTAATGTATATATCAATAAAAAAAATCTCATTAGGTGAGTGTTCATTCTGGTCCTAGCACAGTAGCAGCTGAGAGAATGGTGCTCAAGGAAGCCAAGATGGTGGCTAGCACAGAGGTGAATACTGGTGCTGTGGTGAAATTGTTACATAATTTACAGGAGATATTTCAACTAAACTTGTTTGCTTCATGGAAGATATTTCAACTAAACTTGTTTGCTTCATGGAAGCAAATGATTTATGAAATGATGGCTCTACTATTACAAATCTGCAGTTGCATGGGTGAACTGTTAATGCAGAGCAAGGTGGAGAGTGGAAAAGATCTTTCTTGGTGTGACATTATCGATAAAATCCATTCAGAGTAATCTGAAGTAATTCTGAAAGAAGACAGTCTAGAAATGAAATTGTATGTTGAAACTGTTAAGGACAAAGCAGGGAAAGTGGTGAAAGAGGAACTGAAGAATGGTACAGTCAACAAACAAAGGAAATTTGTTGTAAGAATCCAGAATAAAGAAAAAAAAAAGGTATGACATTTGGGATAATTTAATGGTGCCATTAGGTGTTAAGGCTGAAGAGGTGAGAGCTTTTATTCTTATTCATAAAGAGGCATTCTGTGACATTATATTTGAGACTGGCTCTGTTATAGAAAGCTTTTTGGGAGAGTAGAAAAAGAAAAAAACTGTAATCTATGTAATTCATGTCTGGTTAAAGCATTTCACAAGGAAACAAGAAGGAAAATACATGTTCAATTTAAAAATGAAATTGAAAAATAAACTTGAAGAGACATTAAAGTAAAGTGCGTAGAGAAATTTAGGATATCAGTAAAGTTTATGACAATAGAGGATTTTGGAATGGTGGATGGAACTTCATATTGCATTGAAAACAGAAGAAAAGAAAATTGTTCATATTCCTAATATGATAAGTGCAGAAGGAAATAAATAAGGGTGTTATAAAATACTGGGGTCATCTCAAAGCATACCTTTTCTGTAGAAAAGGATGATCATTTGATAAGTAATTGTGTGAAAATGTTATATTTGTGGGGAAACGTCATTTTGCATAAAAAATGTGAATTAAAAATGATAAATGTAACAAAATTAGTCATTTTTGGATGGGTTATAATGTAGACAGAAAGAAAGAAGAAAAGAATAAAAGTGAGGAAAACAAAAGTGAGGAAAATATAAGAAGAGAATAAATAGTAGCTCTAGAAGGATAAAGGCTTAATAAGAACAGACCAAGAATGAAGATAAGGTTAAAAAGAGTGACAAAAACAGAAGATATTATAGGAGAAGGTACTGAAATAATTGATAAGGAAGCTATAAATTAGAAAATAGTCAAAGGAAAAAAGAATTCTATTGGCAAAAGATTAAGAAAAATAAAAGAGAAGTTTAAATAGATTAGTATAAAAGAAAAAAAGAAAGGAAATTGATAATGTAAATGAGATAAAAGTTTGAATTTATCTAAAGATATAGACAATTCCCGATAAGCTACAACATAAATATAATGATACCTTTAGGGTTCTTTGAGTAAATGTAAATGCAAATAACATTAAAAATACAAGTAGAAGAATAATCATCTTAAATTGGTGCAGTAAGTGTGATTTGGACAAAATAATATTGAATTATGAAAGATTTATGACACAAGAAAAGAGATTACAGAAAGAAAAGCTTTGGGGAAGAGAAACAATATTGAACCTAGGAAAAGAACCATGTTCTGATATAGTGGTACTTTGTTGGAAGTCAGTGAAAATTTGAATATAACACTGGTAGTAATGGAAAGATTATCTATTGTAGAGCTCAGATGGCATAATCAGATATATAGAATTATAGCTTTGCATACCTATGTTACAAGTAAAGAGAAAATGTATTTCATAAAATTCTGGATTATGCAATAATAAAAATGAATACCATTTTGATGGGAGATTTAACTTGTGATTTGAAAGGAAAATGAAAAAGAGGCAATGATATTAAGAAAATGGTTGAGATTATAAAATGTGGTAATTTAATGTTTTAGAATACTAATTCATGATATACAGTCTATAATACAGAAATGGACTATTTCTTTCTATTACAAGGTTTAAGATATTGAAGATGCTTATAACAGTTTTTTTTTTCAGATCATTCAGCCATGTGGATAGAGATTAACAAAAATAAGGAGTAAAACCCCTTTCTGAGGCATTCCAGCTACAAGTTTTCCCTAGTAGCACTTGTCTTATCATCTAGTAGTACTACTCATAGACCTTCTTCCCTTTACCTTCTTAGCTCTTTCAGTTTCTGACAAATATAGCTATACAATTTCCTACATTTTCTCCTGCCAGTCTTGTTGATATGAGAATCCTGAAACAGTGTAGCAACTGCCTCATATACACAGACAACCCTCTACAACTAGCTCCTAGAAACACAATTTGTGAGCGATGCAAATACATCAAGCACCTAGTTTCATTGCTCTCACCCCCACAAACCAGTATATCTGGCACTGAGAAGGTTGGCAACATGAACACCACACCTCAAGCACCACCCACACCTACACAACACACTCCCATATATAGAGAGACCCTAAACAAAAGCATACCCAAACAAAAGAAACCTCCGAGGCATAAATGCACACAAACTCCACTGCCCACCACACCACACATAGTCCAAACACTAGTGTCTCACAGCCACTAAGGTCTAAATATAAACCCAACATATTAGTCATTGGATACTCCATTGTGAGACACACAGATGTGCCCCTCATAAGGCTGGATAAGGAGAAAGTCATGGTTAGTTGGTTGTCAGGTGCCAGAATCCACCATATCATGAATGCACTCAAGTCTCTCAACAGGTACTGCTATGACTCTGTCATAGTCCATGTTGGAGTGAATGACTTGAAACATATCTCCTTGGACTATATGAAGAGAGGCATGATCAAGCTCACTGAGTATGTGTCCCAGGCAGGTATGTCCCTAGCCTTAAGCAGCATTCTACTGTGATACAGAATGATGCCTCAATACAAACAGAAAATGATTGACTTTAACAACTGGCTTAGTTTTTGGTGTCATTCAAAGGGAATCCAGTACCTGACAGCCTGGGATGACATGATTGACAAGTCATGATGCTTTGCCAGAGATGGCCTGCATCTGTCCCCCTTGGGCTTTAGGCTCCTGGCAAATGCTCTTGCCTCACTCATTGTGTCTTTTTTAGGCAATGCCATAAGGTTAAAACTACCAGCATGAAAATTTCATCAACACGTAAATTAAAGGTCATGCTGCTAAACGCTAGAAGTCTAAACATGAAACTGCACTCATTGCAAGAATTCTTAACTCTGGAAGAAACTGACATTTGTGCAGTTACAGAAACCTGGTTCATAGCTGCAGAGAGCACCCCAGCCATACCAGGTTTCACATCCTATCTTTCATTCAGACCCCAAGCCGTGGGCAGCAAAATAAAAGGTGGTGGAGTTGCAATATATATAAAAGACACACACACCTCTAGTCTGGTCAAACAGTATGATGCACAGGGAATACTCCAGGTGCAGTTACAATTGACAAGACCCCTAATCAAATCATAGCTAGCTACAAGCCTCCTACTCTGACTCTGACTAAAGATGCCCACTCCACCTATCTGGACCTCTTTGAATTTATCATGATTTAACCCATTACCCTGATCCTGGGCAACTTTAACTATCCAACCATAGATTGGAAGAAATACTCATGCTAAAACACAAATGCCAAGAGATTCCTTGATTGTGTCGATGCAAATGCCTTAGACCAGTTGGTTGATACCCCCACAAGAGGTGAAAATATCTTGAACTTGCTATTAACCAACATGAGTAACCACTGCAGCGTCCCTACAATGTCATCATCCCTGGTAAGATCCAACCACAAAGCAGCCACTTTTGAAGTCATTATCTCCCCTGACCCCCCCCCATTATCTCCCCTGACCCCCCCCCCCCCCAGCTAGGGTCAAACAAAAAAAACTTCTCCAAAGCTAATTACAGCCTCCTGAGGGAAGGTATAACCAGCTTACAGCCCCCTCCCCCTCCACAGAAACTGGCACTTATGTCCAAACTTACACCAAAGTACTATACGAGTATTTATATAGCTGCATTGAATCAGGAATACCAGACAGGATGAAATTATCCTCCTCAAGGAAGAATAAACCTGTCTAGTGGACATCTACAGTAAATAAACTCTATAATAAAATGAAAAAAATTGCTGTCCCGGACCAAGAAGGAGCAGGTGTCTAATTAGAAGCAATCTCTCCTTAGCCTGAACAAGCAAATAAGAGCACTAGTGAAATCCTCCAAAGCAAATTTTGAGTCCAAACTGGCCACATCTACAAAAGACAATCATAAGGCTTTCTTCACATATGCCTGCAATCTCAAGGGAAGCACCCAGATCTGCTCAGAAGGTGAAGGACATTACATACACCAACCCTGTAGATACAGCCAACCTGCTGGCAGACAGGTTCAGTGAAAACTTCACTCCTCTACCCCCCCCCATCAGTAAAACAGGACATCCCAAGTACCTGCCCCCTCCCCTTATTTCTAGGGAGCAAGTCATCACTGCCCTCTCAAAGGCAAAAAATACAGCCTCCGTGGGACCTGATAACATCCCAAGCTGTATCCTACATGAACTCAGGCAGGAACTTGCAGCACCATTAGGCACCTTATTCAACCAAAGCCTGAGTACTGGCTTCATCCCAGCTGAGTGGAGGACAGCCAGTGTCATCCCTTTGCAAAAAGGTGGGGCTTCCACTGATATAGGAAATTATAGACCCATCAGCCTAACTAGCCTGATCTGCAAGGCCATGGAGCATATTATCATTGATCTCATTAGCAAGGACATTGGCAACCTCCACACACTTGATCAGACACAGTTTGGTTTTATCAAGGGGAGGTCATTCCTGTTAAATTTGGTCCACTTCTTTGAGACAGTCACCAGGGCCATAGACAATGGGAAGACAGTGCACACTGCTTACCTTGACCTGGCCAAGGCCTTCGATACCATTCCCCACTCAGGTATAATAGATAAACTCTCTCAACTAGGCATAAATTCATATGTTATCAGATGGGTAGCAAACTGGCTTACTGATAGAACCCACCTATTCAAAATAGGGGAAACCACCTCAAGTAGTAGACCCGTAACAAGCGGTGTACCCCAGGGATTGGTCTTAGGGCCTCTGCTCATAGGTTCATACATTCATAGGTGTGTAATAGGCTAATGGCCCTTGGAGCTTTTATAAGCCTAGCCCATAGGATTACCCTGGCATTATGCCATCTGACATTAGTTCCTAGTGCCTCTGTCAAACAGAGCCACTGGATTGATCCCCCGGGTGAATTTTCAATTTTTCATCCACTCATCAAGATTTCTCTTGAAGAGGGCCAGTGAGGTGCTCTGCTTGACATGTATGGGAAGTCTACTCCATAGCATGGGCAGTCTCTGGGTTATGAACCTGTCACTCCAGCATGTTCTGTTGATTGTGGTAATGAGGTTGAGGTCTCTGGAGCGTGTGGTGTGGAGAGATTGGGATTTCTTTAGATGTAGCATTTCTAACAGAGCTGGGTCAGACATGGCTTTGTAAGTCAGAGATCACCTCTAAGTAGGTGATATGAGACAGAGAATAGTTGGAGTTTTTTTGAGTTTGTCCATACAGGACAAGTATTTAAGGCCTAGGATCCTCTTTGTCAGGTACTTTTGTGGCCTCTCCAGTTGTTGCAGGTGTCTAGTGAGGTACATGCCAAAATGGGCATTTTACTCAATGATTGGCCTAATGAGAGAAGACTACAGGGAGATAATGACCTCTTTCTTCCTGGATGCAAAACCGTTAGTAATGAAATGTGACATATAGAAGGACTTTCTGACCACAGTGGCAACGTGGTTCTCAAAAGAGAGGTTGCTGTCAACCTGTGTTCCCAGATCTCTTATAATGCCTTCTGTGTTCAGTGGACTACCATCACAGTGGTAATTCAAGGGAACTGTTTTTTTTTCCCAAGGGTGATGATGACACAATTTTTGGCATTGAGCTTAAGGCCATGGTTCTGACACCAGTCATTGGTGTCATTGAGGCCTTTCTGTAGGATGTCAGCATCTCTTGGGGAGTTAATAATAGCTCCCAACTTGCAATTGTCTGTGAACTTTGTCAGCCAGAGTCCCATCATGTTGCCTGGACTTCAGAGAAGTAGATACCAAACAGAAGAGGACCCAGGACTGAATGCTGTGGGATTCCACTCGTGACTGTTCAGCAGTCTGACTTGGAGTCAGCTACTTTCACACTGTGGGTTCTATCTGTGAGCCAGTTTGCAACCCACCTAGTGATATAGGGGTGGATGCCTAGCTTAGTGAGTTTTTCTATGATTCCTGAGTGGGGAATGGTATCAAAGGCCTTGGCCAGATGAAGGTAGGCTTTATGAACCAGCTTGCCTTCATCCACAGCTCTGGTGACTGACTCAAAGAAGTCCACCAAGCTGAGCAGGCATGATCTACCCTTCACAAAACAAAACTTTGTAGGATCCAGAGTTTGGAGATTGCCTATATCCTTGTTTATTAGGTCCATGATGACGTGTTCCATAGTTTTGCATATTAGACTTGTCAGGCTAATTCGGTGATAATTCCCAGAGTCTGTAATCACTCCTCCTTTGTGGAGAGGGATGACTGTAGCAGTGTGCCATTCGGTAGGGACAAAGCCTGAGGTGAGGCTGTGGTGAAACAGGGCACACAGGTGAGGTGCCAGTTCACTCTGTAGTTCATGTAGAACACAGCCAAGAATATTGTCAGGTCCCATAAAAGCTGTATTCTTGGCCTTGGAAAGTGCTGTTTTAACCTGTGTAGCAGTAATACTGGATATTGTTTCAGATATACTTCTCAGAGGTGCAGGCCAAATCTAGTGGGCTATGGCTGACCAAATTTGCAGATGTCTGCAAGATGGATGCTGTCATCAATTCCCCTAGTGACATGGACATCCTCCAAGAGGGTTCTCACCCAAACAAATAACTGGTGCCAGAAACATGGCCTCATACTGAATGCCAAAAAATGCATCATCATCATCCCTTTTGGGGAGAATGACGAGCCCACAAATTATCACTTTGACAATAAGGCGCTAAGCATGCAATCACCTTTTGAGGGACTTGGGAACCCAGGTTGATAGCAATCTTACTTTTGACCACCATATTGGCTCTGTTGTACAGAAAGCTTTCTACATGGCCCACCTCATTAGTAAGGGTATCTCATCCAAGGACAAGGTGGCCATAACATCCCTGTAGTCTTCCCTTATATTACCGATTATTGAATACAGTGCCACTTTCAGCATGTACCTCACAAAGCACATGCAGCAGCTGGAGAGATCACAGAGATGCCTCACCTGGAGAATCCAGGGCCTCAAACATCTACCCTACACAGATAGGTTAAAAGCCATGTCCCTCTACTCAGCCTCCTACAGACTCCTCAGAGGTGACCTCTGTCTGGCATACAAAGGAATCTCAGACCCCACCCTGATGGGACTGCTGCATATCTGTAAGTCGAGCTTCACTCAAGTAACCTGCACATGAGATCTCAACCTGGTCTGTGACATCACTATGACTTGGTGGGACAGATTTGTATCCCAGAGACTCCCTCTCCATGTAAAGCAGAGTACCTCATTAAACATTTTTATGTGCAACCTGGATAACTGGATGGAGAACAGAAAATACAATCCTGGGATTCCACCTATGTCCCTGCTGGACAGTGGCATAGGGTTCTGACTTGTTGGAACATGGGTTACATTTTTGGCCAGGCTGGTAAGGGCCTCAGGGCTAATTGCCTAATAACTTCCTATGATCCTATGAGTATATCAGATTGGGAAAATGGATAACAAGAATAAATGAGAAATTACAGGATGATAATGGAAAGAAAGTAATTGCATAATTATGGAAAGATCACATTTCCACTAGAATATGTTATAAAATTGGCCAGAGTGGTAGGTCTCTTTCAAAGAAAAATATAAGAAATCATTTGTATAATTGCAGAAAATTAAAGGACAATGAATATAAATGGTTTAAATATTTGTAAATAAATGATACAGAATGTTTTATGACAGAATGGAGAATCTATGAAAAGAATCAGGATAAAATTAAAGAATTATTATTTAAGCAAAGATATTACTCACAAGGTAAACCAGAAGAGGCATTGGCTTACTTGAGTAGTATAGTTAAAGAGAATACTAGCATAACAAGAGAAATTAAAGATGATAGAGGACAGGTAAGAAGGTTTCAGGACACATTATGAATATTGTAATACATTATGTAAATAACATATGCCAAGATAAAAATAAGGTACATAAAAGGAATGGAATGTTAAGAAATGGAATGTTAAAAATCGTCAGACAAGGAAAATAAAGAATTAAAAATAAAGTGTCCTTATATGAAATAGCTAAAATAATTGCAAAAGATAATTTGCAGTCAGTTGTAGGTACAGATGGAATAGGTTACTAATTCTATAAGAATTTTAAAGACTAGCAGAAAATATATTTCTTAAAAGTAATGGATAAATGAATGTTTTATGTATACAGATTTATGCAATGATATATTTAAATGTATATGGGAAAACAAAGGCAAAATTAAATTAAAAGAATGGAGACCGGTAGTATTGAAAATGCAGATTATAAGATATTTATGAAAATAATTCAGAAGAGAAAAAACTTAAAATAAACAATATTACAGAAGGTGGCATACATAGTTTAAGCAGAAAAGGATGCTTTGAATTGTTACCAGTAGTAAGGGAAATCATGGATGATATTATACACAGAAAATAGGAATCAAAGCTTATGATATGAGAATTAAATACAGCATGAACTTTGGTGGATAATTATGAGAAAATATAACATTAATGAGAAAATTAGGAATGTTTGCTGCTCAGTAAAGTAACAATTTTAGTGAACAGATGGTTAAGCAAAGAAATACATATAAAGAATGTCATACTTCAAGGATGTCCCATGAGTAGTATCCTATTTGATTTAATTATGAAACTATTGGTTAGAGATGTAAATACGCATATGAAAGATGTTACTTATGTTACTTATATTGCTCATGAATGGATAAAAAATCAAGTTATGTTTATTTAGGCAGATAATATTATACTGATTATGAAAAACACAGTATAGATGAAAGAAGTATTATGCTGCATATATGAATGCTTAAACACAATAGGCATGAAGTTAAATTAAGAGAAGAGCAAAGGACTGGATGATATACTAATGATGCGAGGAATATCCTTTTCAGTGAAAAAAATTCCTGTGTTATGTGTAAGATTTGTTTGGAAAATTTGTGTGAGGAACACTGGAAAAGGATAACAGATGACATAAAGGAGCTTTGCTGTTTTTGGAAAACATATAAGTTGTCTTTTAATAAAAGGTTCATTTGATTAATTCGTTATACTAGGAACGTTGGCTTATTTAGCAACTATCTATTTCTTGCCAATAATTTATGAAAAAGAAATGCTAAAAGTATATGTTTCTTTTATATGGGGGGTTGAGACCGAATCCTGTGAGGACAGGATTCTTATATATTGATAAGGAAGATGGGGATTTAGTATTAATAAACCCACTTGAATATGCGGTTTCATTGAATTTGTATAGAGGTTTGCTTTGGATACATGATAAAAGTAAGAAGTCAATAGTAAATCTATTAAAATATAAGTGGTAGTGGGATATGTTAAAAATTTTCAAAAGAAGAAAAGGATGTATAAAT
The DNA here is from genome assembly GCF_019279795.1 of Protopterus annectens. Classification (NCBI taxonomy): domain Eukaryota; kingdom Metazoa; phylum Chordata; order Ceratodontiformes; family Protopteridae; genus Protopterus; species Protopterus annectens. Next base: position 361,956,968 of record NC_056733.1, on the reverse strand, counting down.
AATATATTATTATAATGTTTTATATATATATATATATATATATATATATGTGTGTGTGTGTGTGTGTGTGTGTGTATAAATTATGTATTATCCAGAAAAAACATTTTTATGCAAAATAAAAATTGATGAAATTGAAAATAAGAGGAAAGTATGGTATAAAATTTTCAAAATAAATATATTAATCCTTGGTCTGATTTCATGAATGAAAAAGTTAACGTTATAAATGTATGAAAAGCATGGCATAATAAGCAAGTGGAATATCAATATTTTTATGGAGATTAGTAATTAATAAATTACCAGTAAAAGGAAATATGCCATATCAAAAAGTAAGTGAAAGATTTTGTATACAATGTATCAAAAAGGAAACTACAGAGCATGTTTTTTACAGTGTATAAGGGTTAAAAAATTGTGAGAAAAACTATGTGAAGAAACATTTTTTGAAGGTATAAAAATGATGAATTATATAAATATGGATAAGATTATGTATGGATATTACAGGCATATAAATAAGGAATGCATTAGTAAAACAGATAAAAGATTATTTTATGTGTGTTGACCATTGGAATAAAAGGAGGAATGAAATTATGTTTAATGGTAAATGGAGATTATTGGTAATTTTAAGAAAAAAGCAGAAGGTGGTTGTGGAAAAAAGGACTGGTGATCTAATAAGGACAATGATGACAGAAGTTCAAATAATACAGGGAAGTAAGATAATTAAAATTTATAATAATACAGGAAAAAAATGAAGAATTGTATACTGTATACATTCTAAATATAGCTTTAATGTCTTAAATAAATGATATCAACTTTTTGTGATAGGTAGCATGGAATCATTAAGTCCCATCTGAGCTACCACCAGCTTAAGCAGGTGGCACCTCAGTAAAATGTCTCATCTCATCTGAAGGGTAACACTCAGGAATTCCAGCTCCCCCATGCTACACATCAATGTCAGCAATCCATCTACCTTTTATGATTTTATGTGAGAAGTATGACATCTTATCAGCTGTAAATCTTTGTAAATGGCTTAAATTATCTATCAGAACATATGAGGGAACATATATGATAACAAAAAATAAAAGGAACTTCTGAAACTGCAAGACTAAGCTGTAATTGGAGATGTACAACTTTTGTTATCAGGAAATGGAAGTCACATGAATGTAGGAAAATATAAACCAAGTGCCGTAATGGGAAATATATTCTTTGACTCAGATCACAATTAAAGAAAATGATGGAGAGGGTTTATGAATAGTAAATTTAAGTTGTGTACACATAAGACGTGAAGATTAGTCAAATATTGCTATCAGTAATGAACCATCATGTGAAGCAGAAGAAGATTAATACTTTTATATTACCCTTATTAGGATTTATTTGTAAGTCTTTGCACAGTTCTGCAAGCCATATCTGGCAAAGGATGTTGATAGAGAACAGAAAGAATAAAATATGGCATTATGGCTGGCAAATACCCTAACTGATCCTTGTCATATGGTTGATTACCAGTTATAGACCAGTGGTTGATTACTAGTTGGCTGACTACAGAATAACCAGGAAATTATTGTTTGTTATTCTGCAGATAGAGCTGGAACTCAGAAAGATTGCATGACAGTGGGGAATAAACTATTTCTCCTTTGCCTCACTGTTGTTTGTGTGTGTGTGTGTGTGTGTGTGTGTGTGTGTGTGTGTGTGTGTGTGTGTGTGAGTGTGTGTGTGTATGGGGGGCATATGTGTGTGTGTGTGTGTGTGTGTGTGTGTGTGTGTGTGTGTGTGTGTGTGGTCTCAGAGTTAGAATGTCTGGAGATGGGAAGACATGGAGGAACAGCCCCTGTATGTGGGTGGAAGCTTGCCATAATCATCAAGGAAATAAAACATACCCTCAACATGATCAAAGCAAAATAACAACTGAAACTAGCATTCAGGGTTAAGGATAATTAATATTTACTTTCATCAGGAAATTAAGAAATAACTTCCAATGATGTTAGAGCTAATCCAAAATTACATTGTCCACTCAGACCCAAAAAATATAGCTAGTATGTCTCCAGATAAGTTTACTGTTAACTTCAGCCAACAGTCACTGAATTTTCAGAAATCTCTGAGATTCTTACATAATAAGATCCTCAAGGAACATGTACTGTGTCTTTAAAGCTAAAAATTTCACTTCCATGAACCCAGACAACTTAACTGGATACTTAATAAACAGGTTCATAGGTTTTATCCTACGCTAATGATCATTAGGGTTCTTATAATCCTAGCCTTGCAACCCAAATGTGACCCACAAATTAGATTTCAAGGTGATTTACTGACTGCATCTGTCCATCAGAGTCATAGCAGCCAGACCACAGGTGAGTTTCTGAGTACCCATTCATTGTTCCAAGTCACGCTTAAATCGGGTGGGGGAGGAACTCTTCTTCACATGGATGGGGATCCTGTTCCAGTAAATGGGATTTCTCTGAGAAACATATTTATCTGTCCAACATGTCCTATTTATGTTAAAGGTAAAATCTAGGTATTTTTAATACAGTAGTTTTGATGCATTTTGTTTTGTAGATGTGCAGAAGGTTCATCAAAACTGGATCCAGAGATGCCTTGTTTGCCAAGGCAAAGATCACCTCTCAGAAGTCTCTATGACACTAAGTAAACCAGATAGGGCTTTGTGGAGATCAGCTAAGGACATTGTGATTACTCCCTGTATTCTTTTAATAAGGAGCCTTTGTGGATATTCCAGTTGCTACATATGTCTGTTCAGGTTCATACTGAAGGGGGCATTTACACTATGATGGATCTGATGATGGACAAGTACAGTGGCATGATATACTCTTTGGAGGACCTAAATGCCATGCCCTTGCCCTTGCTTATACAGTAAGTTGAGCAACATAAAATTATTTGCTTACTACCTTGGACAGATGCTGGTCAAAAGCAAGGTTACTATCTACACGAGTTCCCAGATCCCTCACTAATGATTCATCTTTTAGGAGTGTCTTATTGATGCTGTAGTTACACAGGGTGGTGAACTTCCCAAAAGGTATTATAATGCATTACTGGGTATTGAGTTTTAAGCCATGGATTTGGCACCAAGAATTGGTCTATGTTAGAGCTTTCTGAAGGGTGTTCTCATCTTTGGGGAATTCAATGACTGATCCCAGTTTTCAATCAAATACAAACTTGGTTTGCCAGAGGCCTTTGACACTATGAATTTGACATCCAAAAAGTAGATGTCAGAGAGGCCCACCTAGCACAGGCCATGGGGTTCTCATCTGGTATTGACCACTTTGTGGTGGTGACTTCATCAGTTCTAACCTCCTGGGTCCTGTCAGTGAGCCATACAGTTATCCAGCATGTTATAAGGGGTTTATACTTAGTTCTCTAGTTTGGTGGCAATGCCCAAGTGGGGTATTGTATCAAATGCTAAGCCAGATTTGGATAGACAGTATGCATCATTTTTCCCTCAATCATTATCTTACTAGCCTTTTTTAAAGATGTCTAACAGATTCAGTAATCATGACTTTCCTTTGACAAAGCCAAACTGGGATGGATCCAGTGGCTGGAGGTCTCCTGTGTCCTTGCTAATAATTTTCATGATAATTCCTTCCATGGCTTTGCATGTAAAACTAGTCTGACTGGTGTATCTTCCTTGGAAGGGTGTTCTCATCTTTGTGGGATTCACTGACTGCTCCTAGTTTGCAATCAAATGCAAACTTGGTTGGGCAAATGCCTTTAACACATTGGCTTTGACATCCATGAAGTACATGCCAAAGAGACTCACCTAGCACAGAGCCCTGGGGTTCTCATATGGGACTGACCACTTTGTGTAGGTGGATTCATCAATTCTAACCTCCTGGTTCCTGTCAGTGAGCCAGACAGTTATCCAGCATGTTATAAAAGGGTTTGTACTTAGTTCTGTAAGTTTGGTGACAATGCCAAGTGGCGTATTGTATCAAATGCTAAGTCAGATTTGGATAGGTACTATGCATCATTTCCCCTTCATGCATTTTATTAGTAATCTTTTCAAAGAAGTCTAACAGATTCAGTAATCATGACCTTCCTTTGACAATGCCAAACTGTGATGAATCCTGTGTCTGGAGGTCTCCTGTGTCCTTGCTAATAATTTTCAAGATAATTCTTTCCATGCTTGTAAGATTAGTCAGACTAATATGTATGCCTTGGAAAGATCCTCCTGAACCTGCTCTATATAAGCTTAGTCAAAGTGTACATCCTCGAAGTGTGAGCAATGGCTGCCATGATACCCCTTCACAAATGACGCCTTACCATAGGTGTAAAAAGTGCAAGCAGGGTTAACTTGCTTGTGTGAACACATTGTTAACCATCATTCAAATCTGCTGCTCACTGAGCTATGGAACTGTATATGTGATGCTTTCTTATAAGTGTTTATTGTCCATTTCCTCTGTATGACATAAAACAATGTGTGGAAACATTACACATTCCGGGCATATTCTAAGTATACATCATATATTCACAATAAATACCTGTATTGCCCCCTCACCACACACAACCAGTGCAACCCTGGGGGCTCATTCCTTTATACACACACACACATATATCAAGTATACTGCAAAGTGTAATATATAATGTGTGCTTCTTCATGAACAGAGACAGTCAGTGGAGCTGACAGCTTTTCTCTGCTAAACCCAAACATCCAACTATGCTCACTAAGGGTACTTGTACACACTATTACCATGGTGCTTGCATAAAGTACTGTGTTCTGTAGTCTGTATACCTAGGTAGGGGTTCTGTTCTCACTACAGTCATCTGTGTGTGTGTGTGTGTGTGTGTGTGTGTGTGTGTGTGTGTGTGTGTGTGTGTGTGTGTGTGTGTGTGTGTGTGCATGTGTGTGCATGTGTGTGTGTGTGTGTGTGTGTCCAGTCACAAGAGCAAGGGTGTATCCTTCAATTACCACCCCAATCCCATAAAATTGACAGTATTTTGATATGTGAACCTGCCTACACAGCCATTTCTGGCAGGCCTCTCACCTTCTTCTCTACTGCAGCCATGTAAAAGTTAGACTTGTACCATGGGGCTTGCATAGAGTACTGTGTTCTATAGTCTGTGCACTTAGATAGGTAGGGGTTCTGTTCTTACTGCAGTCAACTGGGTGCATGTGTGCTGTACTCAGCAGAGTAGATGTGCTATGCTAGAGTTACCTCTCCAATGGCATTGCTTGCTAATGTTTTGATACCTGCACCTGCTACAAATCTATTTCAGACAGGCCTCCCACCTTCTCGCCAACATGCACTTCTGATGTCATTCACTATAAGTTGACCTGCTGACATGTTAAAATCAGACTTGTACCATGGTGCTTGCCGAGAGTACTGTGTTTTATAGCCTGTGTACTTAGATAGGTAGGGGTTCTCTTCTCAGTGCAATCAAGTGTGTGTGTGTGTGTGTGTGTGTGTGTGTGTGTGTGTGTGTGTGTGTGTGTGTGTCTTTAGTAAAGGAGACATGCTATGCTACAGTTATCTCTCCAATGGCATGGCATGCCAGTATTATGATACCTGCACCTACCTACACATCCATTTCCAGCAAGCATCATACCTTCTTCTCTCCAATATGCACTGTAAAAAATAGAAGAAAATTATGCTTGAATTCATCCAGAGATTTAATTTATTAGACTTTAAAAGCATAATTTCCCCATTTCTAGAGGTTGCACTCATTTAAATTATAAGCTCAAAGAAAGAGAAAGGCCGGATTATTTCTTGATTTTTATTCAGAGCTTTTAAGAGCATGGTACTCCTACCATATGGTACATCCAATAATGGTCTGTTGCTGGTTAAAGTACATTTCATGAATCAATGGAGCATGTGTCCATTTTACTTTAAGAAAGATACTTTAAATTCAACTAAGAACCAAGGGTTATACTCAGAATATATATTTTTAAAAATATTTAAAGGCATCTGAAAAACAGATTATGGGTACCTGAAAAGAGATTAGAGAAACTATTGATTTGCTTTGAAAAATAAACAGTCAAGCAGAAATTCTCCTATCAGTCTTACAACCCTCCTTTAAGGCCTATACAGCTGGTGTTCTATTTCAGTTGATTCTAAAAGAAAGATATAGTAAGATGCAGAAATTAAACAATCTTTCTGAACAAATAGCAGTTTTTAATCAGTTAGAGTGACTCATATAGCTATACACCACTAAAATCTGAAACCCTTTCACTTTAGCATAGCACAACGCAAGATTTGGGTTTAGTTGATTTCTATAAGATCATTAAGGACTGTTATTTTAAAGCCAAGGTACAGCACTCCTTTTTTAAAAACATTGTTTTTTACTGATTTGGGGAATGATTCTACTCAGCAAATTAGCACTCTGGAATAACTGGAATAAAAATGATTACAAGGAGATATTTCAGATATTTTTGGGATACTATGATTGGATTTTTAAATCTTCTTTTAGAACAAATGATATGTCTAGCTTTTCTCAACAACCCATTTTAAGATTGCATCATTCTGTAGATTGTCTGATTTCTTCTAATTTTGTCAAAGCATATTGTATTTCTCAGATAATTAACTCAGTGTCCTGATTCTCTTCCTATGGAATTTTACAACCATTTTACACATAGCATCAACTCTAAATTATTAAGCTTAAATTCATTTTAGCAGTATCTCAAAATAAACTGGATTCTTATTTCTTTCTTTCTTGCAAAAGTAATTATCATTACGAAAAATGATAAAGCTAAGTTAAATCTTTCCAATTACCATCTTTCATTTCTAAAAAGAAATTATAAAATTATATCTACACTTGTTTTTGAAGATAAATGAACCACCTACCTCACAGCCAATTTAGTTTTATTACAGGGAAAACAATGACTACAACAAATTACTTTTTGCAACCCATAATATATTATAACAGTAAGATGAACAGTTCACTACAAGAAAAAGACTTTTGTGCACTATATGTGCAAAAAGCCTTTGGCTCTATAAATCGTGAATATTTGTTTCAGCTTCTGGATCACATGGGCCTCTCTTTCTGACTCTTAGATATAATTCAAGAGTTATTATTTCAAACAAACTGTTATAACCATAGTACTGGATTATATTCTAAAATCTTAAAACAAGAGTGTGATGTTCAACAAGGTTGCTCTTTATCACCCAGACATATAGCTATAGGTCCTATTTTAAGGGCTGTAGCTATAAATACTGAAATTGGGCTAGTGAATAAAGTTGGATACTTGTTTCAATGTGTTCCTTGTACTGATGACTTATTATCAGTGATGTCTGCAGTGATTCTATAAATAAAATACCAGTTTTTTGAATATATTAAAGTTTATCTGTTATATAACAATTTTCAATAAACCTTTGTTAATGTTCACTAACAAATTAGTTGAAGAACGTCAGACTATTCCACTGGCCTGGAAACTCATATTCCTAGATTAGATATATTTTATTGTTGTAGAGCATGTTACCTCAGACAAACTCCTGACTATCTGTATAAAGATGCAGGCAATTGTGATTGAGTGGTTTAATGGTATAATTCTGAGGCAGGTTTAATGTGGTTAAATTAAAGATTTATCCAAAATTGTCATTTTTTCTTCAAAATATGAGATTCTATCCAGATAACAGTTGATATAATACAGTTAGAGAAATCTGGACAAAGGTTCTTCTGGTGGGGAGGGAGTTCAAGAATTCAATTGAAAATAATGACTCTACCACAGACCAGACTTGCAAATGATATAAGAAATCCTTTTTATAACTTATTTTAAATTGTATAATTTGGAATACTGATTCCACAACTGTCAGTTTCAAATGCAAACAGTTTATGGCAGACTCATATGCCAACATGGATAGAATCATTAGCAAACAGAACTTTCAGTGAAATGTGTGTTAATTACATCCAGAAAAAAAAATCATTTTCTTTGGTTTTTGACTCCATTTTTGTTTAGGCTACCAACATGTATTACATGGACTCTGAATACTGGAGAATATTTTAAAATGTTTCTTTCTCCTAGCATTTTACTTTTCAGTATGGAGAAATATTAAAACACATTTCAAATGTACAGTTATTCAGCAAAATAGAATTACCAAGAGAACATGAGAGGACATTTCTTTAGTCATGGGATCACTAAATGGAAATAGATCAATATATGTTTGGAAAAATTCCTATCATAACATTTACTCTCTGTGACCTTCCCCAGGATAAAGGTCATGGATGAAATTATTGCCACCTGAGAATCAAGTTTTATTTTTGAATATGTTACAAAGTTATTAGTTATGCAATGAATTTCAATGTATCTTAGCAAACTGTCAGTTTCAAATGCAAACAGTTTATGGCAGACTCGTATGCCAACATGGATAGAATCATTAGCAAACAGAACTTTCAGTGAAATGTGTGTTAATTACATCCAGAAAAAAATCATTTTCTTTGGTTTTTGACTCCATTTTTGTTTAGGCAACCAACATGTATTACATGGACTCTGAATACTGGAGAATATTTTAGAATTTTTCTTTCTCCTAGCATTTTACTTTTCAGTATGGAGAAATATTAAAACACATTTCAAATGTATAGTTATTCAGCAAAATAGAATTACCAAGAGAACATGAGAGGACATTTCTTCATTCATGGGATCACTAAATGGAAATAGATCAATATATGTTTGGAAAAATTCCTTTCATGACATTTACTCTCTGTGACCTTCCCCAGGATAAAGGCCATGGATGAAATTATTGCCACCTGAGAATCAAGTTTTATTTTTGAATATGTTACAAAGTTATTAGTTATGCAATGAATTTCAATGTATCTTAGCAAAATTACCTTTGAAAATGTTTGGAGAAAATACAACATATTCTTGAGATATTTTAAAAACAGGTTATCTCAGCATTTTTCCCTCACAGAATGGGCTGCCCTAAGAAACATCATGTGCGGTGATCTAGTCTAATGATTTAAGACTGTAACTTAATTAATTTTTCTATTCCATTGTTTTTTATGTTAATGTACTGACATCCCATCTAACTCAATTAAGTAAACTGTAAATTGCAAGATTTGTAACAAAAAAGTTGATTATTCATATATGTAATCAACTATTAGAGCTTGAGTTGCTATTAAATGAATGGTGATTTATACTCAACTAACCTTTTATGATTTTATGGATATGCATTAATCAATATCTGTCTACCAAAATGAATATTTTTTGCATCATAAAGATGAGGGGAAAGTTGGGTTGACTGCCCAATATTTTTGTCTCTACATATGTACTTATTGGCATTTTTGCTTAATCTTCTAATGTATGTAAACTAGATGTCAGATGCATTGTAATATTTGGAAAAAGTAATACATACTGTAAAAAATTAATATAGCCAAAGACAATGTATACAATGTGGGAAAGGAGCATACTTCTCAACTGTACAGATTTTCACAGAATATCCAGATTTTTGCCTCAAAATGTTGGTCTGTTCCTCATAAAATTTGTGTTTTTCTGGCAAATCACTGGGATGATCTAATGAATGAAGTCAGTAAATAATGACATACATTTGAGTTTCATACTTCATATAATTTTAACACAAACTTTGTTACTCTAGCCACCTCCCAATTTTATAAGAGCAATATTTAAAATCTGCCCCTAGTTTTGGGCCTTTCACCCCCCATTATGTAAGGCTTTGTCCAGATTTCTTGATCTAATAGGTTAAGAGGTATGTGGAAAGGAGGCATCATGCTGCAGATTGCTGAAGATTTGCTTATGATATAAATAAAATCATTAATAGATATAGTGACATTAGAGAAACTAGTGCTGCAAGTATATAAATGTGATGAATATTTTAATGAGGCAGACTAAATATAGATAAAAGAATACGTAAGACAAGAAAAGAGAAAACTAAGATGTGATACAGAAAAAACACACGCAAATAGGAAAAGTATAACTTTTCTGCTATATCCCTAAAAGTGACCAGTATAAAATATGATTTACATAGGCATGCTTCCTTAAACTGGGGCAAGCAAGTGAAAGCTAATATAATTTGATCATTGGATATAAAATTGAATTGTTACTGTGGATATAGCTGGATAATTTGAATAGTTTTCATTTATTTAACATTTACCTGGAAAGTCCAACTGGGACAGAACCCATTTTCAGCAGAGGTCCAGAGGAAATGCTCCAGATACGTCTTTGGAATCTGGCAGAAAACTCACATGAACACAGGGAGGACATGCAGACTCCACACAAAAGGCACCCCACCCAAGAATCAAACTGGAGAACCTCTTGCTGGGAGGCAACAACACTAACCACTGTACCATTGCACTACACAAGGTAATGGACAGAAAGGCTTCTTGAATCTATCAACAAAATTGATGCTTTGGGACTGCTATTTTGCTCACACATTCTACACTTAAAAGTTGTACAGAGTACAAGAGATGAAAATGTTAATTCTTGATCTGCAAGAAGAAAACAAAGGTGATTAGATTATACTTATATTCATTATAAAAGAGAGAGATGGTAGAGTTTTGAAGACATTAAGCAATATGTGATAGGAAATATGAAAATTATTATTTTGGGAGGTTTTCTTTTATTTTAAATGGAGAAAAAATAGATGACAAGGCAGCACAGGATATTTTGAAATGTAAGGAATTAATGCAATGTGAAAAATATAAACACTGATAAAATCAATATTATTCTAGCATAAAATGGCTCTTTAAAACAGAAATTGGGAAGCATCTATTTATTTATTTATTTATTTAATCCTTTTACCTGACTATTTATTTATTTAATGTATGTTAATTGTGTGGATGAGCTACTGCATGACACTTTTCAGACACTACGCAAACCATATGGAGTAACAAGAGAATAACAAGATTTATAAGGGATAAAGAAAAAACACTGACTACTGACAATATTAAAACACAATGATTACAATGCTGAATAAAAGTAAAAAAAGTCCGGGAAAGTTAATACGACTGTAATAAAGAACGAAACTACTTTCTAAAAAAAAGAGACTTTCTAGTATGATTTTAAACCTAGGATATATCTGAGGGCAAACAAGAGAAAGAAGAATGTCAAAAAATATTTTTCAAGTCAAGTTTACATAATATATAAAGTACATTGTTTTTACTTCAGCAGAAACATTAGCATATGTTTGAGGTCATGAGTAAAGCATCACCAAATCTGAGCCTTGCCAATTGAGTTTTGAAGTTAGCTTATATCATGGAGCAGACACACATAAATTTTTAAAACAAGTGTTCATTCAATTTTCACTTCACAATAGCAAGACTGGGCAGACTGTACTAAGAGGCATGGAAACATTTACAAAAGTTTTTTTCACAAATGGCGAGATACAAATTAGGACTAGTCAGTCTGAGACTAGTATTAGACATTAAGAAGTAAACAGATTCTTGTACTGAGAGTTTATTACTGAGTTCAATTTCTTTTTCCAAGAATTTAAAATTGACAGTGTTAAGGTGGTATCAGTGTCGGCGATGTTGGGGTGGTACCATATACTGGAGTATTTCGTGTGTCGGGCTTTTGGTGTTGGCGATGTGGGTGTCGGTGTTGTGAGCTGTCGGTCTTCTGTAGGGGACATATATATATATATATATATATATATATATATATATATATATATATATACATATATATATATATATATATATATACACACACGTATATGTGTGTGTGTGTGTGTTTCTGTATATATATATATATATATATATATATATATATATATATATATATATATATATATATATATATACATATATATATATATATTTATAAGATACTATGGCAGAAGTATGCAGAGTTTTTGGGAGGGCATTAAACGCCATAAAATGCACAAATTGATAAAAGATGAATGATTTAATGGGATCTAGAAAGGCAACATTATTATGGAAACTTAATGCAGGTAGATCGCTGCATGTGATATGCAGGGATTATGATGCAGTATTATCTGGTAGTACCTTGGTAAGATTTAGAGACAACTATAAAAGACACATTAACATGTAAATAGAACATTTAAAGAAACGTGAGTGATGAATCTAATACTTAATAAGGTAACATTTAAAACTTCTATGTTAAAATGTAGTTTAATTTGCGGTCTCAAGACTATATAAGAATGACATGCCTTCACCTAGGGCCATGAATCCTATGTCTTGCCCAATAGTCAATTAAAAGTTTTAAATTGTATGTGTTTTTCCTAGATTAATGTCCATTTCACAACAAATGTCCACTTGAGTAAAATTTGTCTTTTTACACCATTATTGCTCCCTGTAGGATATGGTCTAGTTTAATTAAAGTCCTAGGATAATCATTGAGTTTCATTTCTAAAATATCACCTCTAAGAGGCTACATCCAACAGTGAACAATCTTTATCTTTCCAATCTTCTTTGCTAACCCACTCTTGATAAAACTGATAAATTTTTAATGAATTATATGTGAATCCTTTACATTTTCATAACCTCAGTCAAGTTATAGACAAATAATTATGGCTAATCTTTGATATGTGGTCAGACCATAATTTTAAATAGAGTTAAAACAATCTTTGTGTAGCTTGTTGAAATTGTACAAAAGATACAACACATCAGGAGGCAACAGTTCCTGGTTATTGCATTCAAATTTAACATGGATTATAATAGTCTATCCACTAGTAACCCTATATCTTTAACAACATCAGTCACTTGTAAATTCTCAGTGGTAAATGAACATGGATAGTATCTCCTCAACTGCCAATAGTGTGTAATAATATACCAAGCAATGTTACTGTATATTGTCCAGTGAAACAAACAATCCAAACAATGCTGTAAAATGTTTTGCTATTCCATGCTTGTTACAGTTGATCTTATTTTTCTATAGACAATAAAGCTGCTGGACTGTACATAGTAAATGGACAAGGGAAAGGATAACATAAAGACACAGGGCAGAGCCCTACAATTAAACTGTTGAATAAATTATAGTGTACTTTAACCCTACATGTTCTAACTTCAGTATGTTCCTCACCCAGTCATATATGTATGAACTCTTATTTAGGTTGCCTAATATTGCTAAAAAAGAAATCTGGGACAGAATCAAAAGCTTCTGAGATGTCCATATGCATAATATCCAGTGGCAGATTTATTTTCCATATTCAAATCAAATTGCTGCAAAATTTAGCCATGTTACTTAAGATCATATCCTAGATGATAAAATCAATTATTTGTGAACTGAGGATGGAGATAGGAATGAAACTGGGGTAAAATAAAATATTTCAGGGCTTTACTGGAAAAGCTGACCCTGACTCTGCCGCAACTTGCTGTGAAGGAAATGTTAGTTTGCTTTTGCTTTCTTGTGTGGTGCATTACTTTACTGCCTTTTTTTTTTTTCTGTGTCCATGGTACTCATTATTTTAGTGCATGTTTAAAATAGAAAAGAGAACACAGCAGTATTTCTTTTGAGACACAGATAAATTAAAACAGGTCAATTAAGGTTAATTATCTGTGAACTGAGGGTGAAGCTAGAAACTAAACATTCTATTTAAGGGGTAAAATAAAACATTCAGGGCCTTACTGAAAAAGGTGACCCAGATTCTGCCACAATTTGCTTTGAGGGAAATGTTAGTTTGCTTTTGATTTCTTGTGTGGTGCATTACTTTACTGCCTTCTTCAATTGTGTATATTGTGATTTGTTTTCTTTACACTGTGTTTTACTTGTATTCTACTTTTAATTGCATATGTAAACTAAGAAGGATAACAAAGCTGTGCCTTTCGTGAGTCACACAGAAATTAGAACAGGTCAATTAAAAGTTAATTATCTGTGAACTGAGGCTGAAGCTGGGGCTAGGAACTAAACTTTCTATTTAATGGATAAAATAAAATATTTCAGGACTTTACTGGAAAAGTTGACCCAGACTCTGCCACAACTTGCTTTGAGGGGAAAGGTTAGTTTTCTTTTGCTCTCTTGTGTGTTGTATTACTTCATTGTCTTCTTCTATTTTATGATTTGTTTACTTTGCACAGTGTTTTATTTGTATTTTGTTTTTAATTGCATATTTAAACTAGGAAAGAAACCACAGCTGTGTCTCATGTGAGTCACAAAGAAATTAAGATCTCCCACCCTCCTATCATGAAACTGTTGTGTTTTTAAAGTCAATTGTCTTTCTAGTTAATTTGATAACATATCTATTTCTCCTCTTTCTTTGGCTGTTGTTAGTAAGCACAAAATTATCATTTTGTGAAATCACTCTCATTCAACTATTTAAATTTATTGGTCATACAACTGTATTCCATAGAACCAGAATAAAAAGTGTCCACCCCTTCTGATCAATCTTGCTATTTTATACTTAGTGGCTGTCCACTTAGATATCTAAAGCTTAGTTACCCCTTCTTTCATATCTAACTTCTTAGTGAACACTGTAGCTCTTAAGATATTTTCCACACCTAGTATGTATGTTTAAAAGGGGTGCATGCTAATTTACACCACATATCAGTCAAGTATGGATATATGTTTCTAATAACCTATACGAGCCAAGTATGAATGCATTGCTCTGTGTGAGATAAGTATAGATATATGCATCTGCATGCCTGCTATATGGGCCTAATAAGAGGGCCATGCTTCTGTAGACGTGCTATGAGGACTTAGTATGGATGCATGCTTCTATGTGAGCCAAGTATAGATTTATACTTCTGCACAGCTGCTATATGATCCTAGAAGGGGGCATGCTTCTGCAGATCTTTTATGTGATCTGAACTACGGCTGCATGCTTCTGCACACATGCTATGTGAGCCTCATAGGAAGAATGCAATTGCATCAACTCCAGTTTAGTTGAATGCCATTTTAGTGAAAATGTTACACTAAAAGCACTTTCAGAGATAGTGGAGAATTTCCTTTTCTTTACTATTGTGCAACTTCAGTGTAGGTATATTTAAGTTTAGGGATGAGAGGAGCATCTCTACACATGGGTATGCAGAAGGCATGCCCCCATGTAAAAAAAAGAAAAGGATTTACTCAGGGAGCTTGCCCTCATGAAAAAAAAGATTTATGTTTTTAGCAAAGTGTTTCCAGAGTATTTGCATTTGTGGACAGTGGTGTTGATCTATTGACATGATTCCACCTCATAAGGCTCCATGTTTCTTCACATCTACTATATGAGACCAGTGCAGATACATCTGCACATCTGTTTTGTGAGACGACTATGAATGACATTTCTTTGCACCAGCTATATAAGCCTAGTATGAGATGCATGGCTTGACCCCCCCCCCCATATGTGGCTACAGTGCAGTGCCGTCCTTGATTGAACTCACACCACTAAATCAGACTTTTCATGCAGATAGTGCACATTTGAGGCCTTCTCTCAGATGGCACTTTTGCCACAGGACTTATTCCAGCCTTTCTTCCAGGATAAGCTCAATACCATCACCCACCCACTTCAACAGCATGCTCCTCCAGAGCTTGGGCCATTAATCAAGGCAGTGTCATGTGGTGGCTCATCGAAGCTAACACTTCTGTGTCAAGCAGCCAGTGATGAATGTCAGATTTTGTCACCTGGAAAACTATGGAAATTATTTTACCAAACAAAGCTAATTCAATCATGTAAATTTAAAACCTTTTTCATTTAAATTAATATGACCAGCAATGAACACAGACTTGATGACACTTATTCATAATCCCCCATTAGATGATTCCAGAAAGAATCTTAGACTTTGCTATTAAGTGGATTTCACTATTGACTGCTTCATTGCTCTACGTCTTATCTGCAAACTAAAGGAGGAAGTAATTCCATGCACTTAGGTTAAGGTAGACATTACAAAAGTTATCCGTTAGAAAGAGTAATGTAAAGTTAAAATCTAAATTTCCCTGCAACAGTTAAAAACAGGTAGAAATTGTAAAATTTATTTTCAGTTTACTTCCAATCAGCAGTAATTATACAGTCAGCAAAATTCATTATTTATTTATGTATTTATTTATTGACATTTAGTGACTGGGAAAGTATGATTGGGTCAGAAACCCATTTCCCATTTTCTGTAGAAGCCTGGGGAGAAAAGCTCCACAGTACAAATTTTGGACAGTAGAAGATTAAACCATATTAATATCATGACTTAGCATACATTTTTAAACATAGATTAAAGTACAATATTGGCAAAAAAAAAAAAACAATCAAAAAACATTAGCAGAATCAAGAAAAGAGTAACCATCAGCATTTTTAATAGAGTAGAAATGGTATTAGTTGACAAAACCAGTTAGAAAGATAGCTGGATTACTAAGCTGTCAAATAAGTTTGGAAATAGGAAGTTTTGACTTTTAAGTAATAGAGATAAAACAATAATATGAGAAAAGTCAAGCATTAATAGTAAAGGAAGTTTAAGGATAGAAGAATAGTATAGAGGTGAAGGGGTGATAGTGTAGAAACATTGTTTTAGACTGTGTTGAAGGAAGATTATAGTATTGGAATGTTGAGATTAATTGAGCAGTATTATGGCTAGGAATGGGTGAGAAGTTTGTAGCTAGGAAGTTTATGATCATGACAGAGTGAGAAGAAAGTTTAGTGTTAGAGGAAATGAAGATATATTGGAGGGTGGATTTACTGATTGTAAGCTTAAAAGAGTTAAGATAGATATAGGACTTAACTGTAGATGTTATTAACTATGCTATAAGATATAAGTAAGCAGGTATGGATGCATGAGGATATGGGGGGTGGGCAATTAGTGAAATTGGTATGTTTATGCTTAGGAGCATGGACAGATGTGTGTGTTTAGATAGTAGTCTTTCAAAGTTAAGTAAAGTCACAAGCAGTCCAAAACTCTCCTAGGCAGAAACAGAAACCCTCATAATATATTATAAATTTAATGTCTGGATTACTTCCAGACTCCACAGCAAGTATAACTAACAACAAATGTTTTTATTACTATCACAGCATTATTTCTAAATGTGCTGCCTCCAATCCAAACTGGCATCGTACAAACCCATGCATCAACATGCTATACAGTATTTACAATCCATTTTATGATAGTTTTTATGTTAGCACACATTTTGTACTATGGTTTATCTACTCTAATCTTCTACAACTTTGACTTATCAATATGGATGCCTCCAGACAAGCTTAAATGTTGTCAGCACTTCTTTGACTATATTTTTCATGTAGATTAATCTCCTCACATCCCAAAAAGTAATGTTTTCCCACTTCATTAAGATGAATCACTTGTCTTATTCAGTATCTGTAGTGTATCTTCTTATTCTTCTCAAGACAAAAGACAAACTGCTTGTGAAAAATTGTGAACAACCATCAAATAGCATGCATCTGTCGTAAATAAATTGCCCGGAAGATTAATGCTTTACCACATGGTAGACACTGTCCTGTCCTGTCCAAATAATTAGAACATAACCCAGAAAGACAAGAGAGGTTAGTGCAATGTTTTAGTTTTTTCCAAAGGATCTGATACAGTCAGCGGTCTTTTCCAACATCTCAAAGATATCTAGTCAGCTAGCAGACAGAAAAACACAGATGGCTCAACACTTGAGGCATCATTTGTTTTCTACAGCTATCAACAATATAACTGCCTCTTGTTCAAACACCACCACTATACTTCAAGTAGAAGCTTCAGCCCTGCTTTTCTACTCTTTTTAAGTTCATAAAATAGATTGCGTTTGTCATGACTATGTACCTTAAGCCTGTAATCATTGCATCTAAATCTAAATATATGACACAGGTTTAAAGAACTGAAGTCTACCACAAATGAAAATAACCTAACATTTGTACAACTGAAGAGTTACTGTATAGGTTCTCCCATGTGTCAAGAATTTGGAATTACAATGTATCAAAATTTGAAGCTCAATCTTCTGGCCCAAAATTCATTATCACAAATGAGGCATTTACTAGGTGCATTATACAAATTAAAGAGATTCCTTATGAAATTATAATAACTCACCTTTACAGCTATACCCCTTCCAAAGCTAGTACTTAGTTGCTTATACTGTACAAACACCTCTACCACCTCCCTCCTTACTCTTGATTAACTCTGCACAAGCCATGAAGCTGCCACTTTGTATTCACTGCAGCACCTCATTAAAATGGTTGTAACATCTGTTACAATCCAGTACATAATCTACTATACTTAAAAACTGCCATTCACTTCAAACATTATTCTCTACAAGAGTGCTCAGTTGAAATTTGAAATCACCCAGCTCTCATTTCTTTTGTTTCGGGTCATAAATCCAACAATCACCAAGGTAATGTAAATTATATGTTAAATACAGCAAACTTACTCAAGAAATTGTTACTCTACTACCTGTGTCACTGAATACCTGTGTCACAGCTTGCTCACTAGCATTTGCAATAAATACAAATCTTCATAAGCAGAATAACAATAAAATCCATTTACTCTCCTCAACCACTGATTAATTAATACATTGCATGCCAGTTTCTTCTCTGCACATGCTGGTAGTAAGCCTGAGCTGCTTTTCTCTTCTTTTTCTTCTCTTTCTTCTACCATCTTCTGAAGTGTTTGCAGTATTCATCCCTGCTCTCCTTAGCTCAGCATTTGCTGTCATCATTATATATTTCATCCAGCATTGCTCCTTTAATAGACAAAACAATTTCCATAGGTTCATAGGTAGGTACTAGGCTATTGGCCCTAGGGCCTATACAAGCCTAGCCAAAAAGGTACCCTGGCTTTCGCCACCCAAGAAAATTATTTTCCTGTGCCCCTGTCAAGAAGAACCACAGAAGTGATCCACGGGGAGAATTTTCTATTACCCATCCAATCATCAAGATTTTTCTTGAATAGTGTTAATGAGGAGCTCTGTTTGACATAGATAGGTAGTCTGTTCCAGAGTACGGGAAGTCTCTGGGACAGAAATCTATCCCTCCAGCATGTTCTGTTTATTGTGGTGACAAGGTTTAGGTCCCTAGAGCGTGTAGCTTGGAGGGATTGGGATTTCTTTAAGCGGAGCATGTCCAACAGCCCTGGGTTTGACATAGCTTTGTATGGTAGGCAGAGATCACCTCTGAGTAGGAGATATGCGACGGAGTAAAACTGGAATTTTTTGAGATGGTCTGCGTAAGGCATCTGTTTGAGGCCAGTAATCCTCTTTGTGAGGTATTTTTGTGGCCTTTCCAGTTGTTGTAGATGTCTTGTGAGGTACATGCCAAAAGGGACATTGTACTCTATAATGGGTCTAATGAGTGGTGAGTAGAGGGGAACAATGACCTCTTTTTTTCTGGATGAGAAACCTTTTGTGATGAGGTGTGCCACGTAGAAGGATTTCCTGACCACTGTGGCAATGTGGTTATCAAAGGAGCGGCTACTGTCCACCTGTGTCCTAAGGTCTCTTATCACACTTTCGGTGTTAAGTAGACTACCACCTATGTGGTAGTTCATGGGTACAGAGTTTTTACCAAAGGGGATGACAATGCACTTTTTGGCATTGAGCTTGAGACCATGTCTTTGACACCAGGCATCTGTCTCAGTGAGGCCCTTTTTTAGGATGCCCACATCGTAAGGAGTTTCAATTATGGCTCCTAGTTTGCAGTCATCTGTGAATTTAGTTAGCCAAAGACCTTCTGTGTTAGCCTGTACTTCAGAGAAGTAGATACCAAACAGGAGAGGACCCAGGACTGAACCCTGTGGTAATCCACTTGTCACTGGTCTAAAGACTGATTTGGAGTCTGCTACTTTCACGGTGTGGGTTCTGTCAGTAAGCCAGTTGGCAACCCATCTTTTGACATAGGGATTTATACCTAATTTAGTGAGTTTATCTATAATTCCAGAGTGGGGGATGGTGTCGAACACCTTGGTGAGATCTAGATAGGCTGTGTGAACCACCTTACCCTCATCTATGGCTTTGGTGACTACTTCAAAGAAGTCTATTAGGTTTAGAAGACATGACCTGCCTTTTACAAACACAAACTGTGTGGGGTCCAGAGTTTGGAGATCTCCAATGTCTTTGTTTATGAGTTCCATGATAATACGTTCCATGGCCTTGCGGACAAGGCTTGTCAGGCTAATGGGACAGTAGTTCCCGGGATCTGTTGTGGCCCCCCCCATTGTAGAGTGGGATAACTGTCACGGTGCACCATTCAATGGGCGCAAAGCCTGAGGTGAGACTATGATTGAACATGATACTTGGATGGGGTGCCAGTTCATTCTGTAGTTCATGTAGCAGGCAGCCTGGGATGTTGTCAGGTCCCATGGATGCTGTGTTCTTGGCTTTGGAGAGTGAAGTTTTTACCTGTGCAGCCGTGATTACAGAAACTTTGCATTCTTCCGGTATAAAGATGGGCCCTTTAGGGGTGAGAGGGAAGGATTTTATGAGGGATCTCAGCTTCTTACTGAGGCTGACCAGGGAGTTCCTCCAATCATGAGATTTTACTCTTTTTTTGCAACAGTTTCTTTCTTCTGTTGTAGAGTTTGTTTATGGTAGAAGACCACCAGATTGGCTTCCCTTTTTTGAAGGATAGCATCTTGGTTCTGTTAGGGACAGCACGATCCATGCACTCATGTAAGTGCTTATAAATTGCATTTGTGTAGAATTCAGCAGTCGTACCTCTATTGTCCATCTGCATGGGTGTCGTGAAGTTTGCCACTTCTGTCTTAAGAAGCGTGAAGTTGGCTTTGGAGAAATTTTTTACGGTTGTTTTCCTAATGGGGGGTGAGAGCGGGATGTGGATGTCTAGGGTGATTAGCTTGTGGTTGGATCTGACCTCTGGTGTGGAACACCGGTCACCTATGATGGTGATGACCAGGTCTAGGATATCGCTGCCCCTGGTGGGGGTGTGGTTAAGTTGATCCAAAGCATTGGAATTGATGATTTCCAGAAAATGTTGAGCAAAAGAGTTGGTACATGAGTAGTTTTCTGAGTTAATGGTAGGGTAGTTGAAGTCACCCATTATTAGAGTGTTGGGTTGTACCTTAATATTTTCCAGTGTATCAAGAAAAGAGGAGTGGGAATCCTGGGGCATGGTGGGGGGTCTGTAGCAAGCTACAATCTGGATTGAGGTTTTGCCCAGAGTTAGTTGAACTTGGATAATCTTGGATGCATTATGCTGAGCAACTAGCTTGGAGGTGTGGATATCCTTAACTCATTACATCCAAGTGACGTCTCCAGGTGCATATGCAGTTACCTTCTACTGCTCCTCTAGGCATCAAATATTACTTGTTCATATTGCATTAATAATTCCAAAATCATGCTACATACAGGGTATCAGATTATTTTATCTTGAAGCATACATGATGGCAGACACAACTGTATTGATATCTGACCTCTGTCAATGAGTATTTCTTAGAATTTTAAGGTGCTAACTTAATTTTTAAAGGCTCAAGCCACCCCCACTAGGAGTGCAGTGACAGGCTAGATAATAGCACAGGCAGCACAGCAACAGGCTGGATAATAGTTTCAGCAGTAGAGTGACATGTTAGGCAACAGTGTTAGCAGCACAGTGTCACGTGAAGCAGTAGTATGACAGCGCAGCAATAGGCAAGGCAGCAGTGTTCACAGTACAGTGACAGGCTAGACTGCAGTGTCATTAGTGCAGCAACAGGCTAGACAGTAGTGGTAGCAGTACAGCAACAGCAAGGCAGCAGTGTCAGCAGTGTAGCAACAGGCAAAGCAGCAATGTCAGCAGAACAGCAACATGCTAGACAGTAATATCAGCAGATCAGCAACATGTTAGGCAGAAGTGACAACAGTACAGCTACATGCTAAGCAGCAGTGTCAGCATAACAGTGGTAGTCTATACAGCAGTGTCTGCAGCACAGTCACAGGTGAAGCAGCGGTGTCACCAACAGAGGTGACATGCAAAGTAGCAGTGCCAGCTGCACAATAGGATATACAGTAGTGTCAACAACACAATATCAGGCTAGGCAGTTGTATTAGCAACATAGTGACAGGAGAGGCAGCAGTGTCAGCAACACAGTGACAGGCTAGACAGCAGCTGTGCAGTGACAGGGAGGCACAATACCAGCAACTCAGCAAAAAACTAATCAACAGTATCAGTAGTACAGTAACACCAAAATTACTGTTACTTCAAGTCAGGTTTTACCACCATTAATGTGCCTTGATCATGGGGTTATAAAGGTTAATTTGCTGATAGATAATTCTGCCAAAATGAAATCTAAACCAATACACAGAAGATTAATTACAAATTATATGCAAGCAAAACAGTCACTATGTATAATTAACTGGAGTGATGTGTTCAGTGGGAAAACCACAGATGGAATGTAGAAAGATTTGAAACAGAAATTTTTTGAGTGCAAAAAATCAAAAATGGTTTAACATCAGGATCTAGGCATACAATGTCAGGGGGTATATTTCCATATGAACAAGATGCCTGATTAAGGTGAGAGACAAAAAATATAAGAAACTGAAGACAGGTCGAACTACAAATTTGAAAACTGAAATAAACAAGCTAGACAAACAAATGCAGCATAGTGTGAAACAAGATCAAGAAAAAATTGAAGAAAGTTTATATAAAAATATTGACCATGATAGGAAACCTTTTCATAGTACATAAGATGTGGGAGGAGGAGACATACACTGATAAACCATGTGTAGATTCTAAAATGTATTCTCATGCTGAACAGTTTATAAATGTATTTTCAAAATCCAATACAAAACTGTTTGGTTCCACAAAGGGGGTGATAAGCTGTCCTAGTGACATCCAGGTAACTGCAGAAACTAGAATCAAATTAAATTATATTGAAAAAGAACTGCAAAAACTTGATCCAGATAAAGCACAGGGAGAAGATGAAATTAGTAATAATGACCTGAGAACATTTCAGTAAGAACGTACAGTACAATTATATCTATTATTCACTAGGTCATATAAATATGGAGAGATTCCTCATTATTGGTGACATGTGCTTTTTAAACCCATCTTTAAGGCAAAGTGGAGTAGGACAAACCCATAATCATATAAACCTTTGTGTCTACTTTCATGTTGTAGAAAAATAATGGAGAAGGTGATATTAGATAAGTTATTGACAGAATTAGATAAGCTGGGACTTGAAACCATATTTCAGCATGCACATCTTGAAACAGATCTATTACTACCTGTCACATGATATTCTGTTACAATACAATACCAGCTATGAATTAAATATTGTGATGTGATCTAATTTATATAGATTTAACTTCAGCATTTGACAGGGTCATACAGAAAACATGGATCAATAAATTAGAATAACTAGGTATCAATGTACTCTTGATTAAGATGGACAGCTGCATGGCTTACAAACAGGACATAGAAAGTATCATACAGCAAATGGACAAAGTAAGCTCTTGGTTACATTCAGGGTGTCCTGTGGGGCTCTGTCCTGGTCCCTTACTTGTTTATAGTGTATCTTTAAGACCTAATGTTTTCATTGGAGGTGTTCTATAGTCTATATGCAGATGACCTGAAATTGGGTAAATTGATTACATGTGTTACAGTCTTACAGATACGGCATGTCTGCAAAAGAACTTGATTAAAGTGACCATTTGGGCAGAGGACAATAATATGCTCATAAATACATAAAAAACTTGAGATTTAGAAGACATAAATTAAACTGTGAATATTTAATACAGCACACAGTGATTGAAACTGTAGACTCATTTAAGGACCTGGTTATATGGATAGATCCAGCTTTGAATTTTTCTAATCATATCAACCAATTGGTTAATGATAGTTATAGAACTATAAGCTACATAAAAAAATTATAAAGTTTAGGAAATCAGAAATGATAAAGTCACTGTTTGTTAGTTACATTACACCCCAACTTGAGTATGTAATAACAATTTGGAAACTTTATCAGAAAACAAGCATGAGTAAACTGGAAAGAGTACACCAGAAATACACCAATGGCATCCATGGATGTGAAAATTTAAGTTATTATGGAAGACTAAAATATCTGAACTTGTACAGTGTCAGTGTCTCTTACAAATATCTAAGAGGAGATCTTATTCAGGTATATAGGGCATTTAGAGACAACTGTCTTTGGGAATGTTTGGGGTTATCAAAAGTACTAGAAAATCATCAGACAACTCAAATGGAGAGATAATAAGTCAGCAAGAAAAGGAGAGTAGTATTGCTGAAATATAATTCATCCTCAAGTCCTGGTGAGTATTTTCACAAGGTGGACCAATTTTTTCACAAAATCTCACCAAGATGACACTGATATAGAAACTGTATTTATATAGCATATATCATGGATAGAAGTAGGTCAAAAATAAAAAAGATAGCTGGGTGCACAAGACCAAGAATATACAAGTGCTCAATCCTGATAGGTGTACTGGTACCAGGACTGGAAAAAATGAAGTGTAGAATCCTCAAAACATGGAAATATTCCTACAATGGGGATAGGCCAGGCCCAGGTGAAGGATGGCCCCCTGTTATATAAGGAAGTAGCATTCCACAAAAAACACAAAAATTGATAGGGCAAAGAAGAGCCATAAAGACAATAGAGTAGACTATTGAAGATAAGAATGAAATTATGTTTTGTTACTATTAGGCAAAAAGACCAGAATTATCAGACTCAAGATATACAAAAAGATTAAGATAGAAATTAGAGGAAAGAAAAATGCTTCCACAAAAAAAACTGTCAGAAGTCTCAAATAAAAATTTGTGTTCATTAATTCAACAGATTTGTGAAAAACATTATATAGACCAAGAAACTTTGATCTGTTTGGAAAAAGAACCATCAGATGAAGTCCATAAATATAAACAAAAAAACTAGAGATTTGTGAAAAGTATAAAAACGAAATATGGACATGGGAAAGAAAGAGAGATTTGATATGGTGCAATAGTTATACAAAGATGAAAGCCAAATTAATCAATATAAAAAGGCAACCCCAAAGATACTCAAAGGGAAATCCAGGTAAAGGCATCCAGATAGGGAAAATTTCACAATAAAAAATAATATCACAAAGACGAAATTAGAAAAGAAGATTAGTAAAGTAGAAGTTAAAAAATAGAAGCTGAATTTATGAAATGCCTGCAAAGTGGTTGTGTAGAAGTTCTAAAACAGGTTACATCACAGCATGATGGAATGAGTCTCCAAAGTAAGAAGAAACAGCAAGATCAGGAGATAACTGAAGAAGAATTATGGACATGGGAATGAAACAAAGATTTAATATGAAGTAATGTTTATGCAAAGGAGAAAGTAAAATTAATCAATACAAAAAGAGTAGCACCAAAGATAATTTGAAGAGAAATACAAACAAAAGGAATCCAGACATGGAAAGATTTACAGTATAGAAAATAAGAATACAAAGAGGAAAATTAGAAGAGAATATTAGTAATGGTGAAGTTAAAGAAAAAGAAACTAAGGTTATGGAGTACCTGTGAAGTGAAGGATTTAGTGTAGAAAATCTAACTCAGAAAGCACCATAGCAGGATAGAGCAATAGACATCCAAATTAAGGAGAAACCAGTGGAATGGGAAGCAACTGAGCAGTTGTCATATGAAGATATTTTGGAGTCTTCCATAGCATACCAGTATAAACGTTCACTTTAAGCTGGACAGCAAGGGAAGAACAGGAAACTGTGGAAACTCTGACATAGTCAATGTTGACGAGTGAGAGGCCTATGACTTCCCATTTGACAGAGCAATGAATGACACAGGATGAAATTGAAGAGAATGTGCCACAGGAAGATGCTATAGAACTCTGTATAGAATGCCTACAGGAAATGGAGAAAAACATGTGCCGTTAGTTTAGAAAAAATTAGCTAAAAGAAGAGTTGCTTTATTTAATAGAGGTAAATAGACATATTAAGATCAATGAAAAATAAATAGACTGTAGAAGGTCAGTAAAACCCAAAAAGTCAGAATTTTGGTAAAACAAATGAATACAGTAATTAGGACTGTCCATAAAGATCCATGCGATATAACGGAAGTAATCAGGATATATTACTGTGCAGTTAAAGTAATACCAGATAAAATTCTATGACAGGCTAGTAAGGGAAATAAAGGGGAGAAATCGAATGTCATCATGGAAGTATCGAATAGAGAAAACTATAAAGCAATAGGAAGTGACACTATTAGAAGAGTATAGAAAAAAGGGAACAGGCCAACAAAAATAATCAGAAAGATAAACGTGATAAAAGCAATGTGCAATATTATAATGGATCAGGATCTATCTTGCACTATTACAAATAGTAAACTAAAAATCTCAGCACAGGCAGAACAACCTAGAAGATACACAGATAAATATAAAGGAAATTACAAAATAAGCAATTTATTGATGACCCCAAAAAGGTTGTGTAGAGAATTGTGGAATAAGGTAAAAGGAATAGAAAGACCACCCAAAAAAAAAAAAAAAAGATATAGATACATTTTGGAGAAATATCTATGAAGATCCTGTGGAACATAACAAAGATGCTAAATGGATAGAAGAAGTAAAAGAAAGAATAAGAAGTTCAAAGGTACAGGATATAAAATGGGATGAAGTAACAGCCAGACAGATTGAGATAAAGTTAAGAAATGCCACCAATTGGAAAACCCCAGGCCCAGATGCAGTGCCTAACTTCTGGATCAAACTATTAACATCATTGCATGAACATTTAGCCATAAGTAAGAACCATTTATATGCACACTCCAAACAGACACCAACCTGATTAACAACAGGAAAAACAATGCTCCTGCTTAAAAGTGAATCTGCAAGTTATCCTAAAAATTATAGAGCGATAACTTACCTTCTGAAGATGTATAAACTATACACCAGAACTGATACCGACAAAGTTTATAGTAATTTAGAAGAACATTCAATCATGGCAATAGAATAAAAGGGTAGTAAAAGAAAGTCATATGGAACAAATGATGATCTGCTACTAAATAAAGTCATAGTGGAGAACTGTAAAAGGGGAAGAATGTAAGTATGGTATGGATTGACTAAAAAAATGCATTTGATAGTATCCCACATTCATGGATAAAGAGTGCTTAAAAATCTATAAGATACACCCTACACTGATCATTTACATTATAGCGACCATGAAACAGTGGCAGACCACACTGCAATTAAGCCATGATAAAGGACAAATTATTATTCCAGGGATAAAAATTCAAAGGGAGATATTTCAGGGTGACTCCATGCCAGTAATGTTATTCAGTCTTGCCCTTAATGCTTTAATCTGTCTACTTAACAAATTAGGTCATAGCTACAATTTGGCTCCTAGAAAACAACAAATTGTAAAGACCTCTCATCTTCTCTTTGTTGATGATTTAAAACTGTATAGCTCATCAGGTGAGGAACTGAAAGCACAACTGCAAGTAGTCAAAACTTTTTCAAATTATATAAGAATGGCATTTGGTCTTGATAAATGTGCAAAAGCAACCTTTAAAGCAGGAAAACTGCAGCACCAAGAAAACATCAGTTTGGGACCAGATTGTGATATAAAAGAACTTTAGCAAGAGGGAGTATATAAATATTTGGGAATTGATGAAGGATCAACAATAAACATGAACAAATATGAATAAAACTTAGTAAGGAGTATTTTAGAAGACTTAAATTAATCCTGAAAACAGTGTTGACATCTAGGAATAAAATTTAAGCTATAAACCAATTTGCTCTTCCTGTCCAAACCTACAGTTTTGGAGTGATTGATTGGCCACAGAACATGTTGAATATCATGCTCAGCAAATAATTAATAAAAATCAGTGCATACCAAGATATTCCCTGTTCCGAAGGAGGTATTGACCTCCTTGAAATGGATTACATGTATAGATCTGCAATTGTGGAAATGCACACATATCTGCTGACCTCACAAGATGCAAATGTAGTGAAAGCTTTGAAACATGAGGAGAATAAATCTAACATGACTTTGCTGCTTAGTCTAGCAGAAGCATATTGGGGTCAAGCAGGAATGGAAATCAAACCAGAAATAGATAAAAATCAAGCAGTAACTGAATGTGCCAAAAAACAAAAGAAAGAATATAAGGTGAAGGATCAGATGACAAGTCAACAGATATAGAAAATGCATAAACAGTTGCAAGTATAGAAAACTTCTGGAAGAACCTCATGTTGATCAGGATCGAATACAGGAATGGTTAAGAAGAGGCAAATTCAAACCAAAAGATAAAAGGTTAATATTGGCGGCCCAAGATAGTGGGCTATGTACACATTGGTTTACAAAGTCCACTGAATATGGGGGAGAAACAGACAAATGTAGGTCTTATAAAACAGATCTGGAAGCAGTCGCACACCTTGTTGCTTGTTGTGACATACTAAAGGTAGGACTGTATACTGAATGGCACAATAATGTGGCAAGACTGTTGCACTGGGGATTGTGCAAACATTATGGCATTGAAGTGGCTGAAAAAACCCTGAAAACATGAACCACAAAGCAACATAGAAAATGTTGAATGAACTCCACATCACAAGGGATCACGCGTTACTGACAATTCAAAAGACAGATGCAAGAAAACAGATACGGTGGTCCATGAAAATAATACAAAAATAGCACTGATCTTTGAAATCACTACACTCAGTGACTATAGTGTCTTGCATACAGAGAGACACAAAGTCACAAAACATCAAGACTTGCAGGTAAAAATTACAGCAATGTTGAAGAAAGATACTCAGACAGTTCCAGTAGTGGTAGGAGCAACAAGTCTTATAAAAAAGAATCTACAGTCGTATTTAGATATGTTACCAATACATGTAACTCCGTATGAACTGCAGAAGGAGTCATTACTGGGTACACTACGGGTGCTGTGTAAAGCACTTTTGGCTGACATCTAAGATTGAAGCAATACAAATTTCTTGAACTTTAATCATACTTTTGACTTAGTAATGGGGTCCATTCCCATCATGGTATTAGAAACATAAAAGATTTGGAGACATTAAAAAAAGATTCTCTAGGAATGAGAAGAGTATTTATTGGTTCTCTGAGAGAGCAGCTGTTGCATGGAACAGACTACCAAATTACATTAAAGCAAGTACTAGTATAGTTATTTTTAAGAACAGTCTGGACACTTATTATGTTAACAAGTGTTTTGGCATATTGACACTCTAGAAGGACATTTCTTATTATGTTAACAAGTGTTTTGGCATACTGGTAATCTAGAAGGGCATTAATGTCCCTGCTTGAAATATTTGTTTGTATATATGTATGTACCAGTTTTCACTTCACCATATTAGGCAAGGCAGCAGTGTAAGTAGTACAGTTATAGGCAACGCACCAGTGTTAACTACTCATCAGTAGGACTGTCAGCAGTGTCAACAGCACAGTTACAGACAAGCTACTGGTGTTAGCCCAGTGTTAGGCAAGGCAGCAGTGACAGCACCACAGTTATGAATGAGGCACTTGTGTTGACAACAGGACAACAGGTTAGGCAGCAGTGGCAGCAAAACTGTGACAGGTAAGGTAAAGTGTTCATAAGCTCATTGGTTTATGCTAAACCAGCAGTACGGCTAGTACAACGTTCTTTGAGCTCCACAGAGCCATTGAAAGCATAGACCACAACATGCCACTATTTTAAGGTAAACAAACTTGGATTTGAGTCAAACACTCTGACCTGATACAGAAGCTGTTCATTAGCTAGAACTTTTCGAGTTCAAACTTATATACAGACATGGGTACCTTCTTGGCCAGAGACCCTCGGGGGTCCATCCTGGACACCATATTATTTTTACTGGTTATTAATGACATAACCAACACCATCCATCATGATAACCTGATATCATAACCTTGTATGTTCATGACATCATCCTTCATTGACACAGCCACTCCCAAACAACAGTCCAAAGACTTCCTTTATGGAGTTGACTGGCTCACAACAAATTAACTAAGAATATTGCCAAGACAGCCACCATGGTTTTGATAGGTAACAGAAACTCTCTTCAGTTCTGCAACTACAATAATAACTCCCAAATAGTGATTATGTTTTTGCAGGAGAGAAATACAAGTACCCTTGGCATCATTTTAAACCAGTCAGTGCCATTTTAAACTCACATTGACTTAACATTTGCTAACGTTTCAATACAGCTCAAAGCTGCTTACTTCAACTGAAATATCCTTTCCAAGGTAGACAAATAAGCTCTTCCTAAAAAAATGTTTTCACAGCCATATTAGAATATGTTTTCCCTTCAATCAGTCCACAATACCATCAAAATTCAAACAGCCATCAAGTCAATATGTAGATTTATTAACTCCCCTCCCCCATCTGGAACATCTCTATGTTACATTACAAAAGTCCCCTGGCTCCAAGTTGCACAATCCATCCTTCTTCTTTCATCACTTACACTTAAAATCCTGAATAATAACTTCTGCCCATCACTAAGAAGTCAACTGCAAATCAAATCTTCCCATACACACTCAGAGGTAACAGCAATGGTGTATCAACTCCAATCAAACCACCTTTTGGACTTGGACATGCAGAAAAATATTCTTCTTCTTCTTTCAGCTTTTCCAAGTTAGGGGTCGCCACAGCAGATCACCTATCTGCTCATGACTGGCAGTAGAGTTTTACGGTGTCAAGTTGCCAGCCCGGCACCCAACCTTCCACAGAAGGAACACACACACACACACACACACACTCACACCTAGGGCCAATTTAGAGTGTCCAATCCACCTGCAGCATGTCTTTGGGATGTGGGAGGAAACCAGTGCACCCGGAGGAAACCCACGTGGCCACAGGGAGGACATGCAGACTCCACACAGAAGGCACCCCAGCCGAGAATCGAACCGGAGAACCTCTTGCTGTGAGGCGACAATGCTTATTTCAGCAAAATTATCCCTGCTAACTGGAGCCACCTTTTCCCAGAACATAGACAGATTACAGAATATTCCCATTTCAGGACAAAGTTAGTACAACATTTTTATTTTATTTATTTATCTTTTTTTGACCAGATTAGTTCTATGAGGCTAGTGGCCTCTTAGCAAAGGTAACTACAGGTGGTATTCATACTACTATAGGAAATTTGGCCAGGGCATCAGGTAACTTCTACTACTCATTTTGATAGCTACCACCTGGTCAAGCAGAAAACAGGACCTCAGTTTAATGTCTCTTCTGAAGGATGCCACACTATTAAAGCTGCACTGCATTATCAACAATCCAATCAGCTGGGGTGGAAAAAAGAACCCACAGTCCTTCAGTCTTCCAGCACCAAAGATGAATGTGCTACCTGTTACGGCACTGACACTTCTTGAAACAAGACACAGTTATACATGTTTTCTAGACCAGGGCAAATCTGTGGCTCACCAAATCTATCTATCAAGTGCTTCTTACCCCTCTTGTAGACCTAAAGATACAGTACTTTGAACCCCATCCATAGGGGAAATTTAGCTGCTTTCTACATCTGAGATTTTCTGCATCTGAATTAATCTCATTTGTGTCACTGAATGGCTCTCACATCTGCTGCATCTCTGTAACTGTGATCGGAACCCAAGTTGTAGATATAAAGGATCTTCACACCAGTTCCCCCACCCCAGTTAACAAAGTAAAAATAAACTAAATAAATGCAAATCTACTATTGTAGGCTTAGCAAGAAAAATGCCATGAAAGTGAGCTAATAGTTCAGTAGCAGAGTGACAGATGA